>NC_047110.1:103761191-104044971 GCF_902500255.1 Thalassophryne amazonica
GAGAGCGGAGCGTGTGTGTGAGGAGAGAGAGAGAGAGAGAGAGAGAGAGCGTGTGTGTGAGTGAGAGAGAGAGACAGAGAGAGAGAGAGAGAGCGTGTGTGTGAGAGAGAGACAGTGAGAGAGAGAGCGTGTGTGTGAGAGTGAGAGAGAGACAGTGAGAGAGAGAGCGTGTGTGTGAGAGTGAGAGAGAGACAGTGAGAGAGAGAGAGAGCGTGTGTGTGAGAGTGAGAGAGAGCGTGTGTGTGAGAGTGAGAGAGAGACAGTGAGAGAGAGAGAGAGCGTGTGTGTGAGAGTGAGAGAGAGAGCGAGCGTGTGTGAGAGTGAGAGAGAGAGCGAGAGCGTGTGTGAGAGTGAGAGAGAGTGAGAGAGAGCGAGCGTGTGTGAGAGTGAGAGAGAGAGAGCGTGTGTGAGAGTGAGAGAGAGTGAGAGAGAGAGAGCGTGTGTGAGAGTGAGAGACAGTGAGAGAGAGAGAGAGCGTGTGTGTGTGAGTGAGAGAAAACAAGAGAAAATTAAGGTAATATTTTGCATGAACATTACTGAGTGGAATGGAGACAAAAAAGAAGCTTGAAAAACTTAAATTAAATAACTTGACTAAACACCAAAACCTTTAAATTAAATTGGTTAAAATTAATTAACAGTGTAGAGGACAAAGCAAATTAAGTATACAAAACCACTTAATTAAATGCGTTGCTAAACTTGGGTTTGTCTTACTATAAGTGTCTTGTGTGTACTCAGTGGCTGAGTTAGAATTTCTTTAAAAAAAAACATGTAAATTGCTATTTTAGGCTTTTGTTTTGTTTTGTTTTTAAACTGAGCAAATAATTTGTTTTAGAGTGTGGAATACTCCAAAGAATATTTCACTTCTGTGGACTGATCCTCATAATGTGTAAAGTGAAATCAAAATACCAGCATGGCTGCAGCTTTGAACACTGTTACAAACAGTCCCGGCCTCCCCTATTACCATTATAACTGGTCTGCTGTCCCAATAAAGATCACAGCTTTGACCCCCTAAAACAAACAAACAAAAAAAAACCATCACTCATTCGTTTTATCTTAAATTTTCACCCTCGTTTCCACACCAGGAGCAACATTCGGGAATAAATCCGAGCAGCTCGTCAGGTCACCTGAGCTGAAGAGGTGGATGTGCTCCTTTCCACCTGCGCAGATCAGCAGCCTCCGTGACATGTGCGCGCTGACAGTGTGAATGAAGCCTGACACGGTTTATAACGAGTCAAACAAACGTCTCTCCTCCAACCGGGATGTGCAGTTGTCATTAAACCATGAGAAAGATCTGATGTGCGCACCTCCATGCGCCTCCAAAAGGATCCCCGCCAAACTTTGGTGTCATTGATATGATTAGTTTTGTCCCGTTTTAAACCTCCGAAGAGTTCTTCAACTTACTCCAGCAAAACACACGGAGACAAAATAAAAATAAATAAATATAAGCCCAAACGTCGTCATCACCGTCATCTCTTCCTGACTGACAGCAGCAGCAGCTGCAGAGTCACGTGTATCACTGACTGTAATCTAACGTTCCCATTTTTGTAGCAAGGACTAAAATTCCGGCTCCCCAAAGCCATTAATTTTGGCAGTGTTGATTTGCCAAATATTTATTAATTTTCCCTAGTAACTACATACACTCAACACTTTTCGTTTTGCTCCCATTTTGTATGAGATGAACTCAAAGATCTAAATCTTTTTCCACATACACAATATCACCGTTTCCCTCAAATATTGTTCACAAACCAGTCTAAATCTGTGATAGTGAGCACTTCTCCTTTGCTGAGATAATCCATCCCACCTCACAGGTGTGCCATATCAAGATGCTGATTAGACACCATGATTAGTGCACAGGTGTGCCTTAGACTGCCCACAATAAAAGGCCACTCTGAAAGGTGCAGTTTTATCACACAGCACAATGCCACAGATGTTGCAAGATTTGAGGGAGCGTGCAATTGGCATGCTGACAGCAGGAATGTCAACCAGAGCTGTTGCTCGTGTATTGAATGTTCATTTCTCTACCATAAGCCGTCTCCAAAGGCGTTTCAGAGAATTTGGCAGTACATCCAACCAGCCTCACAACCGCAGACCACGTGTAACCACACCAGCCCAGGACCTCCACATCCAGCATGTTCACCTCCAAGATCGTCTGAAACCAGCCACTCGGACAGCTGCTGAAACAATCGGTTTGCATAACCAAAGAATTACTGCACAAACTGTCAGAAACCGTCTCAGGGAAGCTCATCTGCATGCTCGTCGTCCTCATCGGGGTCTTGACCTGACTCCAGTTCGTTGTTGTAACCGACTTGAGTGGGCAAATGCTCACATTCGCTGGCGTTTGGCACGTTGGAGAGGTGTTCTCTTCACGGATGAATCCCGGTTCACACTGTTCAGGACAGATGGCAGACAGCGTGTGTGGCGTCGTGTGGGTGAGCGGTTTTCTGATGTCAATGTTGTGGATCGAGTGGCCCATGGTGGCGGTGGGGTTATGGTATGGGCAAGCGTCTGTTATGGACGAAGAACACAGGTGCATTTTATTGATGGCATTTTGAATGCACAGAGATACCGTGACGAGATCCTGAGGCCCATTGTTGTACCATCCAAGAACATCACCTCATGTTGCAGCAGGATAATGCACGGCCCCATGTTGCAAGGATCTGTACACAATTCTTGGAAGCTGAAAATGTCCCAGTTCTTGCATGGCCGGCATACTCACCGGACATGTCACCCATTGAGCATGTTTGGGATGCTCTGGACCGGCGTATACGACAGCGTGTACCAGTTCCTGCCAATATCCAGCAACTTCGCACAGCCATTGAAGAGGAGTGGACCAACAATCCACAGGCCACAATTGACAACCTGATCAACTCTATGCGAAGGAGATGTGTTGCACTGCATGAGGCAAATGGTGGTCACACCAGATACTGACTGGTATCCCCCCCCCAATAAAACAAAACTGCACCTTTCAGAGTGGCCTTTTATTGTGGGCAGTCTAAGGCACACCTGTGCACTAATCATGGTGTCTAATCAGCATCTTGATATGGCACACCTGTGAGGTGGGATGGATTATCTCAGCAAAGGAGAAGTGCTCACTATCACAGATTTAGACTGGTTTGTGAACAATATTTGAGGGAAATGGTGATATTGTGTATTTGGAAAATGTTTTAGATCTTTCAGTTCATCTCATACAAAATGGGAGCAAAACCAAAAGTGCTGCGTTTATATTTTTGTTGAATGTACGATTGGTTATTTCGCTGCATTTCAAGGGCGCTTTGAATGGCGCCCAAGACGAGGAACGTACGTTTTCTGCTCCTGTCGGTGGAAATGTACTGTTGAATGAGAGTCAGTTGGAGGAAGTGTTGTTTTAATCATTCATATTACATGTAGGCACATACAAGTAAGTAAAACTGACATTGATAATACTTTTTTAATATATATATATATATTATGACTTTTCCCCTCCACATCTAGGAGGGCAGCGCCCGAGCGCCCCCTATGGGCCGGCCGCCACTGATCTCTGGATTCCGTAATGTCAAGTGGATGAGCGTCTACGACACCCCCTGGATGGGACGCCAGTCCGACGTAGGTTACGTCCCCAGATGAGGCAGGTACTCATTTACAACTGAGTGGACTGAGACGATGTTGTTTAAGCGTCTTGTCCAACGGCAGGTATCATGAGTGGGATTTGAATCCAGGTCTAGAGATCGGCAGGCCAACTCCTTATCTGCTCAATGAACCTGCTCTACATGAAGACAAAGATTGCCCACAAAATTGCCATTAAAAAAAAATAATAATTTTGGCAAAGGTCATGGAATTTGATTTTAAAACTGATTTGGACCAACTGAGGCACACACTTGTGTTGAGCCCAGAATTGCCATGGTAAGGTCAATCAGAGGTCAGTCATTTGGGCTGTAGGTCAAGGTCATTGAGGTCAAATATCAGGTTGCCGTTGCCCTTACTGTCCTCATGTGCAGAGGTATTATTACCTGGTGAATAAATATAACAATGTCAAAACACTGGTGTGCATTTTCCTGTATGATGGGGAATGAAACTGAGGATGTTCTGGTCACAGGTCCCACTGCCAGGCCTATAAATGATGTAAAGTCTAAGTGTAAAGCATCATGTTTTTGTGTAGTAGATGGTACAGTTGCTTGTGGTTCCATAGATCTTTCTGACATGGCTCCTAAAGAGGAACCGGAGTTGTAGAGACCACAAATATGCTCAGGAAGCCTCAAGCTTAATTCTTAAATGGAAGAAGAGAATGGTTCTCCTTTAAACACCATCAACGGATCCCAATTACTGCTTACTTTCCGGAGGTGGGGATGAACCAGGTGTTTGTCTGAGGCTCCATGGTGTGGTGGATGCAGTGACGCGACATATCAACACATGCTCCCAGACTTGATTTGTTCATCAATTAACCCAGAATTAGTCCGGTTAGTCACACAGGTGCTCTGACAAATGTTGGGAACGTCCTTGACTGTGTGTTCGACCATGTAGAACTGGAACTGCTTCAGGAGGGATATCCGGGGTAAAAGTGGTGCCAAATCCCAACGCAGGTCTGTACAGGATCTACTGTGGAGACGCTGAACATTTTTAAATAACTGCACATGGTTATCAGGTCAGCACTGTCATACAGATATTGATGGATCAGTCAGAATATGTGAAGTTGAGATAACTGAGTTGTAATATTTGTGGCCAAGGTGTGTGTGTGTGTGTGTGTGTGTGTGCGCACGCGCATGCCGGCCTTTCTGACTATGCGATAGCAGGTCAGTTCTCTTCAAAACGTGAGCATCAAGTGCGTTTCATTCACACTGTGGCATTTTCACAATCTGTTTCATCTCATCAGCCGGTCATCTGCGTTGAGTCTGCACGGCGTTTGTCATGCGGAGGCTTAAACACGAGGTCAGGAGACAAAGCACCAGTGTTGAATTACCACCATAAAACTTCTGCCTGTGGCTAAAATCGACTAAATAACAGGCACTGAAATGCATTGTTTGACAGCCAGCAGTCACAGTTCGGATGATAACCGTCACTGACAAACGTCAAGTGTGACCAAAAGGATCGAGAGCTCAGACCAGCTGTTGACACGTGACCGGTTTGGGCCCGGCGCTAATGGGTGGGCTGCACGGGCCAGATAACTGTGCAGTGCCCTTCAAACATTCTTCCAAATCATGTAAACAAAGTAAATCATGTAAATAATATCTGATAAATATTATGCTCGTAAAGTATTTTGAGAATATAAACAATACAACAGAGCAAAAAGTAAATACAATAAAACCCACAGTATAAATTATAATAATTTATCAAAAATTTTTAGTACACGTCAATAAACAAATTAATTCAACAAATAAAAAGCAAAACTGTAATTTAATACATAATTAAAAAAATAATTAGCTGTACAACTTCCCTCCATCTGCACCCCAAAATATTACTATCTATATTATAATAGCCAAGTGGTCTCTGTGTGCATGTATGCATGTGTATGGCTTCGATCATGAAGAAACCGTGGAGAGCTGACATTTGCTGTTTGGTATGCTCATGTATTTTGGGTCAAGGATGAACGCTGCAAAAATGTAAAGTTGATAGGACTAATATTTTTGGAGAAATTGGCTATATTAGCTAACAATAGTGAACAATGGACATTGTGCTGCAATGCACCATGGGAGTTTGGGGTTTTGTGGTTATAAATGATGTTATTGTGGTTCATGTTAGTTTTACAGTGTTGTTAGTGTTATTTGTGTTTTTGTAGTTCAGTTGGTTTAGTCAGTATAGGTAAGTGTCATGTTGCCATTACCAGAAGTGGGAAGTGTATTGCGTTCAATGTTTTCTGCCACCATCTCTGTTTGTGGGTGTGTAAAAATAAAAGCACCTGCTTGTGGCAGATTGCATAAAAGACAAAAAGCTGTGTGTGGGTGCGTATAACTTTGATCACGGACAAACTGGGGAGAACTTGCATTTGTCATTTGGTATGCTTATGTATTTTGAGTCAAGGATCAACGGTGCCAAAACGGACCATTGATAGGAGTAATATTTTTGAAGAAAGTATGGATATTAGCTACCAACACTGAACAATGGATGTTGCTAATTATATTCTGGAGTCATGCACCATTCCAGCAGTGAGCAGTAAATCATCTATATATTAAAAACATGTGTGTGCATGTGTGATTCTATATAGTAAGTTCAATGTAAGTAGTTGGACATGCCTGGAAGACCTCCCTAGCAGGCATCCTCACCAAATGCCCAAAGCACCTCAGCTAGATCTTCTTGATGTGAGGAAGCAGCAGCTCTACTCCGAGTCAATCACAGACAGTCGAGCTTCTCACCCTGTCCAAGGGTGTAAGGCCAGATAGTTGACGGAGGAATCTAATTTCTGCTGCTTGTATCTGTGATCTTATTCCTTTGGTCATTACCCAAAGAGGCCATAGGTGAGATTGATTGGTAAACTGAGATTCTCTTCTTCTGAAAATGAATCTTGTTAGGTTTAGATGTGGATTCTATAACAATGACATGCTGGAGGTATCCCGTGGACAACACTAATGGGAAGTCCATCAGTTGTATATCAGTTTCCTGTATGCATCAAAGTGAACACCCTGAGAGCACTTTTTTTTTTTCTTTACTTTTTAACACTGCAGTCTGTAGGTTTTAAAGCTAAATATCTAAATGATGAGGGGCAGTGAGGGTTTGTGTCATACTGGTGATGAGGGCTGCAGGCGTCAGAGGCTTACAGTACATTCTGCAGAGAACTCTTTAATCCACTTGCAGCTCCGTGATCCCTGAACCCTGTGCAAATGGCACCCTGCCGGGTTTCACATTTTGTTAACAGGGACTTTAACAGCAGCAGTTACACAGGCAGTCCGCGCCTGTATCCAGGAATAGATCTGTATCGAACCTGCAGCTGTGAATGTCAGAGGGATGTAATCTTTAGGGAGGTCCTGAGGGTAGCAGACTGTGGGCGTGTTTGACTTTGAGTATTATGTGGATCAGATTTAACATGATCAACTCTGTACCAATCTGCACCCACAAATTAGAATAACTGTTTTACTGTGTGTGACGCTACAACATCAGCTTTAGAGTGCATCCGGAAAGTATTCACAGCACATTTTTTTCTCCCTAAACATTCTACACACAATACCCCATAATGACAAAGGGTTTTTTTTTTGTTTAAGATTTTTGCAAATTTATTTTAAAAAATCACATGTACATGTATGCATAATTTCGGAGCGTCAGCAGCAATTCACAGATTATCACTGTAGAAGAATTTTTAGGTCCTTATTTGAACTGTGATGAACTATCAAGTGTCCTGATCTGAACTGTATGTCCTCTGGCTGAACTAGCAGGTGTTCAACCCAAAAAAAGGGCTCTATCAGTCATTTGATCTGTCAGGTACTTTCCAAGTTGGCTGATATCCCAGCAGTAATGAGCCCGCAGGCCACGTGCAGGGGGCCTCAGGCCAGCTGCACCTGTGGCCGTGAGCCCGCAGGCCACGTGCAGGGGGCCTCAGGCCAGCTGCACCTGTGGCCGAAGGTCTTTTAAAAAAAATCAGTTGTAAATCCTTCACATTTTAATGGGAGCGTTTGTCACATTGAAATAATGGCCTAACACCTGCTTAGGGTTCACTAGAGGACGCTTCCAATAGAAAACCATGTCTTGGGAATGAAATAAATAAAAAAGTCGAAGGAGGAGCAATGCCCGCGGGTCTCCAATAAATAGATGAGCGCGGTCGTCACATATTCAGTCTCTCTAGAGGACTCAGTTTGTATAAGCTCTGTGTCGAAGGCTTAAATAAACTTAAAAACTCTGTGCATTTTATCTTGCTTAAGGCTGAATTATTCCAAAGTGTTGTGTCCTTTTCTAGCAAATCACTTGCAATTAGTTTGTGTTATCTAAAAGAAGACATCCTGAGACGATCAAAAAGAGGACCACGACAGAACTTGGCGAGCCAGCTTCAGGAGGGTCCAGGGGCATTCCGGCAGCCTGGGACGGTCCAGCTCATCCCTCCAGACCGTAAATAACAGTGATCACGACTAAAAGGTAAGCAGAAACCTTTTATAACTTCTGCACGATCTGGAGGAGTGAGTCGGGATTTCCGCCCAAGTTGGCAGGTGATATTTTTAATTGCCTCTTACCCAAAAGAACCTGGACTAAGAAAATTGATAAGAGACTAAAAAAGATAAGATTGAAAATGATCAGGCCTTGTAGATAAAATGCTCAGAAGGTGTGTGTGTGTTCCCGGGAAAAAGAATGTCTGTGTGAGTGAAAGGTCAGGAATGTTCATGAACTCTGGTGCGGAAAAGAGTGCATGGAGAACTAACCTGGATGCTTGGGGAATAATTGGTGTTGAAATTCGTTACTAACGTGCCGGCTGATAACATGCGCTGTAGGGGTTAATTTAGGGGAGTATACTGACAAATAGATACAAGGTAATACAAGGTTATTTAAAGAGTTTAACAGAGACTGAAGTGAAATAAGTGAGAAAAAGAGTTTAACAGAGAATACGTGCAGAGGAAGCACAAGATAAGCGCCTGAGGGGGCGCAGTAGAAATACCGTACGTGATAAAGAGATTTAAAGAGAAAAGTGCAAAGTAGCACAGCTGACAGTAAGTAAAAGAGCTCAATAAAGGACATAATTTTTTAAGAAAACAGAAAAACTATAAAAAAAAAAAATGAATGAAGAGTTAGTGCAGAATACATGAGAATTAATGAAGCAGAAAATAGTGCAGTAAGGCACCAAATACACGCTTGTGGGGCGTGGGAGAAGAATAAGTAATTAAGTACACAGTAATATGAGTTTTTTTTTATAAGAAAAGAAAAAGAGTATTTTCAGTGCAAAGGCACATTAAGCTCACGAGGAGCTCAGTAAGTGAAAAAAAAGTAGAAGAAAGTGCAGAAAGGCACAGGATACGCACGCGAGGTGCGGTAAGGCGTAGAAGTAAATTAAATATTGTATGCTCAGAGAGGAGCTTGTGAAAATAATATATTAAGCACAGGATACGCACGCGAGGCGTGGTAAGGCGTAGAAGTAAATGAAATATTGTACGCTCAAAGAGTAGCTTGTTAAGAAATAATAAATAAATAATATATACGAGTTGCTGGCAGCGCCGGAGAAGCTGTCTAACGTGAAGAAGAGATACATACTTAAACAGAACACATTGGTGTTAAGTGATTAAAAAGGGGTTGTTTAAAGCCACGGAGTGAAAAGTGGCAGAAATCTAGATAGAGATATATAGAAAGTTGTTTTTAATCATTTGTGTATAAAGCTTTTGAAGATTGATGTGTGGGAGAGCGGAGAGTAAGCGGGGAGTTGCAGGCAAAGCTATGAGGGCTTGCAGGCTGGCTGACATACAAGATTAATGTAAAGAGTACGAGGAGGAGGAGACATTTAGACCCAACAGAAGGACTTGGGAGGTGCATGACAGGCAGAGAGGAAAGTGTGAAACAGAGACAGTGAAGAAAAAGACAGGAGAAGAGACTGCTATGTAAATACAGAGAAGGTAGATATTATTTCAAAGAAAGAAAACTAGAAGGAAAAATAGATAGTCGGGAGCAAAGACATTAGGAAGTGTTAGGGTTGTAAGAGGATTAAATAAATAAAGTTGGTTATAAATCAAAAGAGTTAAAGCTTAGATTATAGTGAAAAAGCTGACAGACTGATCAATGCTTGGGACAGTCTTTGATGGGAGACTTAAGTGATGATGAAATAATACTCCCAGAACATTACTTGACTGACGGAGACATCGAAACCCAGGGAATCAGGACACATTTTTGGCTGGAAAGGACCTATTTTGACAGTGTAGGAGCAGAACATTGGCAGGACGAACAAGAGATCAATCAGAAATTATGGCAGATTACTAAGGTAATCAATCTGAAGCAAAAGAAAGAACAATTCCCTCTAATTAATTGGGAGCTGCTGATAAGACGTCTGTGGCATCAGGGTTTAACTCCGTGGCTGGAGCTGCTTTGTGCTGATCCTAATAAAGAAATTAGCATACCATTAAATCATTTAATAACACTACCAACCGATCCAGGTGAAGAACTGTTTCCTAGGTTGACTCTGACTGTGGTCCCAAGGAAGGTTCGGTGGGAAACAGGTAAATTTTCATATTTAGTTAAAGAAAAAGAAGACGGGCATAACAGTTGGAAATTTAATCCTTTTAAGGGTTTAAAATACAAAACAGGTGTTACAGCCGGCAAGTTATTGGTCTGGATCAGGACAGCCCCTGAGGGACTACCAGAGCACCATAGAAACATCTCACATAGCGTTTGTCAGGGTTACATGGGTAACTCTCAAGGTCAAGGTCGGGAAAGTACCCCGCTAGACTTAGTACTAAGAAAATATCCAGGAAAACGCATTAAGGCCAACCAATGTATGAGAAAGTGGCACAAAAGGTCACATGGGGGCAGGCAATGGCCTTTGGAGGGATCATTTGATCCGGTGATGTGTGAAGCAGTTGCGGTAGAAATACAGAAAAAATAAATTAAAGATCAGCAGAAGAACGTGAATAACAACAAAAAACGCACTGACGAAAAAGAAGTCTTGGCCTTGTTCAAGCAGGAAGTGCAGAGGCTACAGCAGAAAAGAGAAAAAATGACAGAGGAAAGATCCAAAGACACTAAAGCCAGTGCACCGAGCTGGGAAGCAGAGCCACCCCCATATAAACGTCATGATATGGGAAGGACAGCTGGACAATTTGTATTAGGAACTCGTGAAGAGGACCAAGGCATGGATGTGGAGGGCAAATTCACACTGACACTAAAAGCTCGAGAGCCACAAGGAGACAGGTCCTCGGCCTGTCAAATGGATCATACAAGGTCTCCAAGTCCGGAAGTAAGTGGTTGCTCACCACGACCAGCAGGGGGGGCCACATATAACGGTGACACTGAGGCAAACGAGGATAGAGAGAGAGACCTGAAGGCCCCACCTGCACATCGAGGTCCACTGAAAACCGTCCCCTCCCACCATAAGCCAGCCGACTGGACCTTCTCAGGCTCTAGAGGTTCCAAAGAGTGGCACAAGAGCTTCTGTGACACACTGGATCTGGCCAGAAGAGATAATGAAGAACTAGCTGAGCAACTTCGGCTAGCGAAGGAAAGAATACAAAGACATAGGGACGCCGAGGAAAGAAGAATATTACAACAATCGACGCCCAATCAAGGGAATCACATTATAGAGCCACCCACCCGACAGACTTCTGGTGAGATCATCATTGAGAGTGCAAAAGAGGCCCGACTCAGGCAAAGACAACAATGTGTAGCCAAAGACATAGCGGCTTTAGAACAGGATATAACCAACTGGATGGACCACCTGGAACCAGTCAGTCGCACTCGATCTGGAAGACAGTATGGAGCCCCCACAGAAGAAGAGGAGGACGAAGACCTCATATGCCCACTGGTGGTCAGGAATGGTCATCATGTGTATACCCCATGGAGCTGGACAGACATGGTGGGGCTGGCCAACAGGCTGCCAGACGTCACCCAAGGAGCTGGGAGATGGATAACTGCCTTAGAAGAGGGCACTGCAGGGGTAACCTTGTCTTTAGGTGACATAAAAGCCTTGCTAATGCATGTAATGGGAAAACATGACACTGAAGAATTAGCAGGAAAGGTTGGACTAACACAGATGATGGGCACTAATCAACATGATGAAGTCCCCTTTAATCGCTATAGAAACTCCATGTGGGAAGGACTGAGAAGAAAGTACCCTGAGGTCTTGGATCCCTCTAAATTGGATGATGAGGAGTGGACACCTGAAGAGTGCCCAAAGAAGTTCCTGCACCGATTCCAGAAAAGATGGGCGGAGGAAACAGGAAATGCATGGAACCATTCTCCAGCAACTGAAATCCTGTTTAAAATAACTGTAAAAAAGGCTCTACCAGATGAGGTTCAGAAAGCCCTAGATGGAGTTGTGGGACTATCGAAAATGAATTGGGCTTTATACTCTGAGCATATTTGTCACCATCTTGAAATCTATAAGAAAGAAAAACAAAAAGAAGAAGATACAGCAAAATCCCTGACGAAAAAATTGGTGCAGATGCAGTTGGGAGAGCTAACCAAAGGCAAGAAAGAAAAAACAAAGACCCAGGCACCAATGATGACCCCTGTCCCTTCTGAGCCGGCAAGCACAGGCCCTACGGCAAACACTGCCGCCACCATACAGGCACCTGTGGTAACAGCCACACAGAGCCCCCAGGAAGCAGCAGGGAGCACTGCTGCAGGAGAAGTCTCAGCACCAGTGGAGCATCACTATCACTACCATAGCACTGGCACACCCGGGAATGGACCCACCTACAGTCATGGGTGGAGAGGAGAGTCACGGAACTTTCAAGGTCAAAGAGGAGGGTGGCGAAGAGGATCTCGCCAACCTTCATTTGGAAGCAGATTCCCGAACTCAGCTCCCAGGAACAGTCAAGCGGGACCGCCTATGGGATCAACACCCCCAATAGGGGATCAACCCTCTAATGAGTGTTGGAGCTGTGGACAACCTGGACATCGAATGAGAAATTGTCCGGCCCGACCTTGGGTTGGACCCTCTGCCTACTGGCAATAGGGGGGCCTAGAGAAGACAGAGGGGGAAACGGTGGCATTGGCTATTTCGATGATACCTAAGGAAGAGCCAACCGTCACTGTTAATATACAAAACAGAGATTTCCCTTTCATGGTGGATACAGGGGCAACATACTCTTGCATAGGGAAAATGGGCGCTCATCTCCCCGTCTCTGGGTCTGTAATTAAGACCATCGGCTTCTCTGGGAAAACTCAAATAATACCTTTTACACGCCCACTTCCTGTAACGATTGCAGGAAAAACAATTGAAGCACCCCTGTTATACTCACAAAATACACCTGTGAATTTGCTGGGAAGAGACATTTTATGTAAGCTACAAACCCAGACAGTGTGTACCCATCAAGGACTGCAAATACACTTTCCTGACGAAGCACTCGCCAACATTATGGTGCTTATGGACATGGAAAACAAGGTCCAACCTGTGCAACCCATGGTATAGTATATACACCTAGTTTACCTTTACATGTCACCCTGATGTTCGATGCCAAACAAGAACAAACTGACTATGCATGCTGCTGGGATGCATTGATGAATCAACGGCTGTTTTACATAACCACCACAGAAATTTATTTAGGCCCCCAAGGGGCCGCAGCTTCTGTCAAGTTAACTTCAGCTGAACAACAATGGTATCAAGTGCCGAATGCCACGCCTCATGTGACCCTTTTAGTCTCAGAAAAGTACGAATCCCATGACCTAGGTCCAATGGTAAAGACAGCCTCAGAAGTGGAAGAATGGCAAAACATGGAAAGTCCACAAGTACATCTGTCAAAAGACCAGCAGTTTGTACGAATTAACTTAAAAGTAAATGATGAGGCTATAGCTCAAAAAGTGGAGCTCAATCCTAGACCAGAGGGACAGATGGTGTTATCAGCCCAACAAGAGAAATTGTTAGAGCAAATACCACCAGTGGTGTGGTCCAAAAGCAAAACAGATGTAGGACTAGTAAAAACAGCCTTACCAGTAAAAATAAAAGTAAAACCGGGAGCAAAACTGCCTCACCAAAGGCAGTATCCATTAAAACCTCAGGCTATTGAAGGCATAAAACCAGTAATTAAGGGACTAATGGTAGCTGGAGTTTTAATAAAAACTGCAAGCCCATGCAATACTCCTATCTACCCTATCCCTAAAAACAATACCAAAGAGTATCGGCTGGTACATGATCTGCGTCCTATCAATGCAATAATAGAAATGGATGCACCTATAGTACCTGATCCGCATACTATACTATCAAGCATCCCTGCTGGAGCAAAATGGTACACAGTAATCGATCTGTGCTCAGCCTATTTCAGTGTGCCTGTGCACCCAGATTCACAACATTTGTTTGCATTTACATTTCTGGGACAACAGCTAACGTATACACGGCTACCTCAGGGACTGAACCTGTCCCCAGCCATCTTTAACAAAGTCCTGGCTGAAGATTTACAACACCTTGACATACCCAGTACATTGGTGCAATATATGGATGGTCTCCTTATTGCATCAGAGACTCAAGAACAGTGTGAAAAAGATTCATTAATTGTATTGCATGCATTGGCAGATGGAGGTCATAAAGTAAGTAAGGACAAATTGCAGTTCTGCAAACAACAAGTAGAATACTTGGGAAGACAGTTGTGTGGGACCACACGATGTATAGCCCCAAGCCAAGTGGAGGCTATAATCAAGGCTCCCAAACCCCAAACAGTGGGACAGATGCTTTCATTCCTTGGGATGGCAGGGTACAGTCGGCCGTGGATTTGTGATTATGCTATAAAAACTGCACCTTTGCGTGCCATGATTAGAGCAGTGGGGCAAACAAGCAATGCAGCTCTCCTTGTCTGGACAGATGAGGCAACGGGAGCTTTTGAGGCCCTAAAAACAGACATGCAATCTGCTCCCGCGTTAGGTAACCCAGATTATGGGAAACCTTTCCATTTGTATGTTACTGAAAAAGCTGGTTATGCTTGTGCTGTACTAATGCAGGAAACAAATGAAGGAAAACAACCATTGGCCTATTATAGTACAAAGCTTGACAACATTGAAACAGGATTGCCACCATGCTATCAGGGTCTAGCAGCAGCTGCCTTTGCATTTCAAAAAGCATCATCCATAATCATGGGACATGCAGTAACGTTGTACACGTTGCATCAGTTACATGCCCTGCTAACCAGTCAACGTTTTGTCTTAACACAAGCTAGACGCACTGGATATGAAGTTGTGTTGTCCGCTCCAGAAATAACAATACAACGTTGTCACACGGTGAATCCCGCCACCAAATTGACCACACCGTTAGATGGTACTCCACATAATTGTGTGGCAGAGACAGAGAAACTTTTGAGAGCCAGAGAACATTTGTATAATCACGCCATAGATGCAGATCTAACCCTGTTCGTGGACGGCTCATGCTTTCGGGATGCCGCGGGATTGCATGCGGGTATGGGGATTGTTAGATTAAACACGGATGGCGAGACCTTTGAATTACTGGAGTCCCAAGGAATTGATCAGCCTTGTTCAGCCCAACTGGCAGAAATCAAAGCCTTAACTATGGCTTGCCAGATAGCTAAAGATCAACGTGTTAATATCTACACAGACTCAGCCTACGCTTATGGCGTATGTCATGTACATGCAAACATTTGGAAACAAAGGGGATTCCTGAGAGCAGATGGCACCCCTGTCACTCATGGAGAAGCGATTTCCCAACTGTTACAAGCTCTCCAATTACCGTCTGAGGTAGCCATCATTAAATGTGCAGGTCATCAAAAGAATAATAACATCATAGCTCAAGGTAACAACCCAGCAGATGACGCAGCTCGCAAAGGAGCACAAGGGGAAAATATGTTTCCCCTGTTAACCATCCAAGATTGTGCCCCACTGGTTTCACTTGACGCACTGATAGTGGCTCAAAGTAGGGCCAGTGGAGAAGAAAAACGAATGTGGGTTAAACGAGGCGCTATTGAGACACGCAGTCAGGGGCCAGCGGACAAGCTGTGGTGCAGTAGTCATGGACATTTTGTGTTACCCACCAATTTATTACGACATGCAATCATTTGGGCCCACGGACCCGATCATTGTTCGCGAGTCCAAATTATGAACAAACTAAAAGCTGTCTGGTGGTCACCATATATGGCAGCTACAGTGGACCGTTTGTTGAATGAGTGTGAGGTATGTGCACAGTACAATGTCCGGAAATCATTCACAGCCCCTTTAGCCCACATTCCGGTCCCTGATGGGCCATTCAGACATCTTATGATGGATTTCATAGACATGGGAGCTGAAAATCGAGTTAAACGAATGAGATATGTTTTGGTAGTGATATGCAGATTCAGCCGATGGATTGAGGCAGTAGCCTCTGCAAATCAAGACCATAAAACGGTAGCCAAATTCTTGTGCCGAGATGTCTTTCCAAGATTTGGCATTCCAGATACTATCTCATCTGACAACGGTAGGGCTTTTGTAGCCAAGGTTACACAAGAAACATTCAAACAATTGGGTATCAAACAGAAGTTTGGGTGTGTTTATCACCCTCAATCAAATGGGGCGGTGGAACGGGCTAATGGCATTTTAAAGAACAAACTAGCAAAAATCATAGCAGACAGCAATGGCAAACTAACCTGGCTGGATGCGTTGCCGCTTGCTTTATTGTCAATGCGCTCACAAACTAACCGACTAACCCATTTGACACCATTTGAAGCTCTTACAGGTCGGCCGATGCCTATTCCATACCTGAGAGGACCCTACGAAGGACCATCGCTGGAGCAGCTACAAGACGAATGGCATACTTATCTGAGACAGTTAACCCAAATACACAAAACTATCTTTTTGCAGGTCAAAGGTGCTACAGAAGACAGAGAAGCAGAGATTCCACTCGAAAATCAGAGCATCCAGCCTGGTGATCTGGTTTACGTCAAAGTGTTCAAAAAGAAGTGGGACAGGCCCCGCCGAGAAGGTCCTTTTAAAGTTATTCTTGCCTCACGTACAGCAGTCAAAATAGACGGTAAGGACACTTGGTTTCATTTAAACCACTGCTGTAGGGTTGGTGGCCCAGCGCCCCTGCGGCCTCGGCAAGCTCGTCTTGGCAGAGCCGCCGGGCCAAGGGGGAAGCAAGAGAAGCCAGAGACCCTACAGCAGCACCGAGGGAAGGCCACGCCTCCCTGCAGCCAGAAGCAGCACCGAGGGAAGGCCACGCCTCCCTGCAGCCAGGCGAACACCGGCCAAGGCGCTAACAGAGACTGATTGAACAAAGACGACGCACAGCTTCAGAGAGTAGTGGATCCCTGCCAGACAGAGCAGCGACAGACTCAGATGCAGACTCAGAAACAACTGGAGACGCAGGCCAACAGACAGACAGAAATACAGACCGACAGATAGACAGGCCACAGGAGACATCAGACTCGGACAGCAACTCAGTAGATTTACCGACAGAAGAACAGCAGGAAGTACAACCCAGACAAAGCACAGATACACCACACATCCCTAGTGACAGCTCATCTAGCGACGGCTCACTCAGTAGCACATCTAGTAGCACATCTCAACAGTCACCAGAACAATGATTAAGGAATTATTCAAGGGATTGACAATACTACTGGTGGTTAGTATGGGAGAAAATAGACGTCCAAAACATACAACGGACTGTGCAGTGGCCATGGCCGCAATAGCAACTAAACAAGGCATTCTAAACACAGGAAAAACATATACTTTGGTATACATTAAATCAAAAGCCTACAAGAACATAGGAATACAGGGAAAGCTGGGGGATTACATATTAGGCGAAGCCATTAGCATCAAATGTGAAGAGGAGGGAACACTCAACATAGAGGTAATTTGTGATAAAAGAGGATGCAGGGAAACCAAGCAAGACGTAACTGTTACAGTACATGAAGCCACAAAATGGGTAAAAATCAAACCAAGGAAAAAGAGGACAATTAGAAGCCTAGAAACAAGCAGTCACTTAGGGAGATGGGATCCCAGTACAGACCTAGCCCGCACACAAGGGTTGAAGACCAATTTATTTTACCAATGGTTGAAATTTTCGGCTAGGCAGATCAGTGAAAAGCCTTGCATAGCCTGTCACCGGAAGGGTGTGATACCTCAGGCTAAACCCCTACCTGATATCAACAACTGTTATAGGAGCCCCCAACATAACTCAGACCAAGCAGAATGCTCTACACAATGTGTTATGAAAATGGCAGTAGGTGATGAAAAATATGCTGCCGACAGTAAACTTTGTCCAGTGCCCCTAAGTACAGAAGGAACCGTTCCACCTATGATTAAAATAGAGAAAGGGATGATACACCCATTCTGTATAGCTAAAGGCTTAGTAGCACAATACATAAGCGATTGGCAGGTAGGGACGACCCAGGCAAAACACCACATACAGTGTATGCAAAAGCAGCAAGAATACAAACCGGCCAAAACAGCATGGAACATTACCGTCTGTCACACCCTGCCAGCAGCAGGCATACAGTGTGAACAAATAGTACCGGCCACAGGGGGGTCTGTAATTGGACTGAATCTCACCCATGCTTCATGGGTATCCACTCCAAATTTAGCTAAGGGAACGGTACCCTTGGCTGACATCTTTTGGATATGCGGACAAAAAAGGAAACTCCTGTCATCGCTGTCCCCTAATTGGAAAGGCCTTTGTGCTCCTGTGATGCTCACAGGAGCAATAACAGTAATTGAAATGCCAAATTCAATACAACCCATGCCACAGAAACTTCGTAAGAAAAGAGGAATAATGACGTTTAAAACAGACCACAACATCACAGTAAGAAACGGGATACCAGAAGGGATACCCCGACAATTAGAAGCCATAGACAGTAGCAGAGTTAAAGCAGATGAAGACGCGGATAAATGGGGATGGGCATTGGCTCTGTTCGGGGTTACTCCAAAAATCCGTTCTAGGTTCCAGGAGGTGCAGTGGATTAATTACTTGTGGTATAATCAACAAAGATATTTGAATTGGACATTGGCAGCTGTAGGAGCCTTAACCGAACAACTGCACGCCACCTCGCTAATGACAATGCAAAATAGATTAGCTATTGAGATGATGATGGCTGATGAACAAGGAGTTTGTATTATGATCAAAGCCACCGAATGTTCCACAGCTATTCCCATGCGTACAGGGGAAGACGGAAATTTGACAGAGCTTTTAATCACACTTGAAGAGATGCAACAGGAACTATTAAGTAACTCCATAGGAGGGAGAAATGAAACTGACGATTCTGGATACATTGTAGGGAATGGAATGAATATTGGCCCACTATTTTCACTGTTTGGGGCTCTAAGGAGAGGGTGGATATCATGGAAAGACTGGTTATATCAGATAGGTGTAATCTTGGCACTAACAGGGGTGGCGGTCTTGCTGGTAATATGTTGTGGTATTCCCTTGATAAAATTTTTGGTCAATAAATTGATTTCATCCACAGTAGGACAGCTCCCACTGTTAGCCGTCCGAGCTTTAGAAGAAAGCACAAACGAAATAGACAGAGAACCAGAATATATGGAAATGGATGAAATACCAATTATCCTCCCCGACAGCCCCCAGTTACCTAATATTGTGGCGTATACCCCAGATAGGGAGGACTGGGATGGACCATGCTTGGTGATATTGTAGACGAGGAAGAAGACATGCACGCACATTTACACTCACACACATGCTTCCACAACAATGAGGGATAGGATAGACAGTATCTGAAAGAATGACATGGAGCTGTAATAATGAACGTATATGTATATTAATAGGACACAGGAGTATGGCTGAAAGACCAGACTCCCCTGATCACGGACCTATGCCTGATCTGCCTCTATCAAGTCTGATTGGACTCTCAGAACTGTTTGGAGAAGAGGATATACAGGAGGGACGGTCGAGCCATGATTGGTCGCCACAGCCGCCATCCATCCAGCAGCTAAACCAGTTGGCAACAGAAGGATCTTCATCGTTCCAGCACCTGGCGATGATGGCTTCACAGAATCTGCCTGCAGCAAGAGTCGGCCCGAGGACTCCACCATCACCTGAAGGACCCTTTGGACTCAGGAACACACCCCTTCCGCAGATGCCATGGAGACAGTCACATGTGCCAGTGGCAACGATACCCTCCAGGGGAGACAGCCAAGGTCGGCCATATGCAGCAACCGCCCGAGTGCATCCTAGACCCAATTCACTGCTAGGACCTGTCCCCAGCTTTCCACCCCCAAGGCAGGAGAGATATTCCGATCAGCCTAGTACCTCTGGAGGAGGATCAGCAGGGGTGGACCTTAGCCGAACTCACCGACCAGGACAGAGGGGAGCTTTGTACAGGCTGCTAAATGCCCAGAGTGTCCCAGCCACTTGCCCGAGTGACATCAGCAATACTCCCCCCACACACGAAATGCCTTCCCCCTTGTACTTCCTGTCCCCTGGACTGCACAACCTTAATCTGGTCATGGTCACCCCACAGGACATGGCAATCTTGGTTCGAGAGCTTTGTCTTCCACAAGAGTCTGTTCCAAAAACCTTGGAGCAGCTCCTGCCCCTCACAAATCACATTCCCCATGGACTATTTGAGGAACTCATGCCACAACTGAGTCAGACAGCTGCATACCTGTTAAGGATACACCGTGACAATGCCAACATCTCTTGTGCTCAGGAGGGCCTCCATACTCAACTGTGTGGTCTTCAGTCTAGTATGGACATGCTAGCCAGCATGATGGAGCATATGGAGAGGGAACACCTAGGGCTGGCCACCACCACCCTGAATGTGGGCAAGAATTCTCTGGGGGCCCTGTACAACCTGGCCAAGCAGCACAAGGAGCTGGAAAGATCCATCAGAGAACTGCGCGACTGTCTGAAAGCCAAAATTCCTGATCCTTCCCCCACTACCCCTGAAAGGCCAACCTCCCCATATTCCCCAACTTCTCCCAAAACTTCAGATGCTGAGTAAATGCTGAGGAGCGCGGACTGACGTAATGGCACTGAAAACGGACGATGACCTTGGTTCTTGAGTTTGAATTACGGACTGGTTTCAGAAATCTGAGTGTAAATAAAAAAAACAAAGAAGGATATATGTTAGTAACGAAGGTCGGGTAAATGTCTGTCCTTACCATCATCTGCGTAACACAGATAAAGCTAAATGCACACACATAGATATCACATTGCAAAGTTATAAAAAGGGGACCCTTACACGGCGTGTTTGGAGATTTAGTAGTAAAGATGCACCATAGGGACCCCTTTTTCTTAAATTATAGCATGCCTCAAGAGACATGCATCGCCTAAATTTGGCGTCTGGCCAAAAAGGGCATTAGAAAACAAGCTGAAAAAGAAGAAAAACAAAATGGAAAATGTTGAGAAATGGCCTATAATGAAAACCATTATATGATTGACTAAGGTAAATGACTTAAGGACGGACATGAAGGGAAACCATTTATTGTGTTTATCATTTAACTAGATATAGCTGCGCTAACCTTAGAATAGTTTCTTGATTGGTTGACTAAATAGTGGTAACGTAGGGGTTATTTGATGCATTTAAAAAAATAAATGTGTGACGCTTTAACAAAATAATATGTAGAACCAAGTATAATGGGTTGGAGCCTCTGGTTGAGTGAGACAATAGATGCCAGAAGATGATTGGTTGTACTGATGTCAATGTAATGCCTTTACTTTGCCATGATTAAGAGGTTGCGGTAACTTGTTTTATGTGGCCATTTTAAGTGCCTTGAATTACACCAAAACTCAATGTTTGAATGTCACCTTGCGTTGATATAATCCAGCTAATTGATCACCTTGTGCCTTAGTATGTAGGTTCACCTGCACTTACACTTAAATATATTTACCGTGTGAAGTATCACTTATATTCATATCTGCACCAGAGTTATCAGTAAGTCGAGTGATGTGTTTTTCTTTTTTTATTATTGCAATGCACAAATGAGGATGTCTTGTCAGTAAACAACCCAAGAGTATAGTTGATGTAATGGGACTCTTTCGAGTCCCAGAGGAGGGACTGTAGAAGAATTTTTAGGTCCTTATTTGAACTGTGATGAACTATCAAGTGTCCTGATCTGAACTGTATGTCCTCTGGCTGAACTAGCAGGTGTTCAACCCAAAAAAAAGGGCTCTATCAGTCATTTGATCTGTCAGGTACTTTCCAAGTTGGCTGATATCCCAGCAGTAATGAGCCCGCAGGCCACGTGCAGGGGGCCTCAGGCCAGCTGCACCTGTGGCCGTGAGCCCGCAGGCCACGTGCAGGGGGCCTCAGGCCAGCTGCACCTGTGGCCGAAGGTCTTTTAAAAAAATCAGTTGTAAATCCTTCACGTTTTAATGGGAGCGTTTGTCACATTGAAATAATGGCCTAACACCTGCTTAGGGTTCACTAGAGGACGCTTCCAATAGAAAACCATGTCTTGGGAATGAAATAAATAAAAAAGTCGAAGGAGGAGCGATGCCCGCGGGTCTCCAATAAATAGATGAGCGCGGTCGTCACATATTCAGTCTCTCTAGAGGACTCAGTTTGTATAAGCTCTGTGTCGAAGGCTTAAATAAACTTAAAAACTCTGTGCATTTTATCTTGCTTAAGGCTGAATTATTCCAAAGTGTTGTGTCCTTTTCTAGCAAATCACTTGCAATTAGTTTGTGTTATCTAAAAGAAGACATCCTGAGACGACCAAAAAGAGGACCACGACATCACCTTGTTTCTGTTTTAAATTGCACTCCAGTCATCATCTATCTCAGCGACAGACATCTGAAGCTTTTGTACAACAATCGTTTCCAAGTAAATTCAGCATTATTTCATAATAATAGATGGGGGAAGCAATCAGAGCGCCACAGCAGCATTTCTGAGTCTGACTGTCTGAGTCTGACTCTCTACACCCAAAACGATCAAAGGGAATAATGTGATTATTAATGTCAGATGACAAACTAAAACCTCTTAAATCATTCTAAAGTCAGCAGAAACAAGGCGATAATCAGTGAATTGCTGTCGACGCGCCGAAATGACGCATGCTCAGTGAAGGCGGGGGGGGGGTTAGGGCGGCCCTTTCGGTCTGCAACACCGAATGCACTGCATACATGGTGCTAAACAGCCCCTCTGAATTGAGCCTAACTTGGCACACATATACTTTGATATACGGGGAGTGACATAGCCTACTGAGCACTTTAATAGTCGTAATAGCAGTTAAGGGGACAAACACTTTTGTGCTGCATCCTCATCGGCAAGTGTACTAAAAGATTGGTGTCATTCTTTTTGCTTTGAACTTTTTAACCTTTTAATTTTTGCAACTAGTAGTAGCAATAATAGTAGTAGTAGTAGTAGTAGTAATAGAAATAGTAGCTGTGTCTTCTCGAAGCAGCTTTAGTCACTCCGTAACAATTCTCTGGAATCCGGGATAGGTGATAGCTTTGTTGGTGAAGATGAAATTCTCATTTCAGTCTCTGAATCAAACCTGCCGTGGGGTGGGTAATCATCTAGTTTATTCTATTACTTTTCCTAACGTTTTAGGTTGTTGTGTGATATCATTTCAGTATCAGTTTTCAGGTATTTAGGCAGTTATCACATCAAAGTCATAATTTTTACACACACTTCCGATTTATTATCTCAGAAAATTGGTGGAATTTGCCTATCTGACAAAACCACCTGTCACCATGGTGCTAAAACACACAAAGAGAGAGGAAAAAAGTAGATTCCTCCTGGTCTGATGAGGCCTTTGCGACACAGAAGCAAACTGAAGTGTTCTGTGCGCACGGAGAGATTTTTTATGTCTGTGCTCGCTCTTGTGCTGCAGGCTGATCCGTGATGCAGACACATTTGGGATCCGTGCTGCCGCCTAATGTGCCAGAAGGAAGAACAGACCAGAGATAGTTGTCATGATTGTTTCCTGAGTAATTCAACTGCAGAGGAAGAATGGAAGGAAAACAGCAAAGCACGGCATCTGTCACCGGTGGATCTTGTCTACAAATGAGAAATACATTTTAATACAACTCCATCACATGCTGTGCACGTAGAAACACTTTCATTGTTCATTAGAGAGTTGGATTCACACTTCAATCAGTCACAAACAAGGCATCATTTAAAGGACCACACCGCCCTTTTTCGTATTCGATGCAAATCCTGGACATGGTCTATGATCATGACAAACCAGTGTGTGTAGCTCCCGATTGCCCACGAATACATTGTAGCGTATGCAGTGGCGGTCCTAGAGTGATTTACTCCCCGGGCGAAACCCCCTGCATGCGCCCCCCCCCCCCCCCCCCCGTGCACACTAACGTGGCCACCACCTCCGCCCCACCAGCCATGAAAACACTAACTTCATCCAGAACACCCACAATCCCACAATTTAACTCACAACAGCTATTTTCAAGAACAAATTTCTGGTTTTAATGTCTACTGCAATAACAAACACAAAGATAAACAATAATTACCTCAATAAAGTTTTTGAACATAAAAAACAAAAGACTCTGTGACTTCACATTACAACTATGTACAGTACAGGTTTTAAGAAAGCACAACTGCACTACAGCACCACCCGATGGTCAAAATATTGCACGTCATTCAGTTTTACCAACAGAGTGCACTTTGCATTATCATAGAGTACCATTCACCATAATGAACAAGACTTAAACCGCCATTAAAGTCACACCATATAAATAACAAAAGAAGTTAATCTGTATATTTCAGAATTCCATGAAGTGACAAAAAATGTACAAAAAAAAGCCCTATACATTAAAGTGGCAAAAATGGTAAAGCGCAATCATGTATCATAAATAAATGAACTAACGACAGAGGTAAATGCTATACCCATTACTGTACACATAAGAAGAAATAACAAATACTATTGTGTATTATAAGTAACAGGAAGCAACAAGTGAAGAAGTTAACACTCTTTAAAGGCAAAAATGGCAAACCACAATAATTTGTCATAAATAAGAAGTGCAAAAGAAGTAAGAGGAAAACAGTCTATATACTACAAAATTTTGCAGGAGGCCTCATAATTGTTTGCCACAGTGCTCACTATCCGTGATGTGAAATTCCATCAAGTAGGAGCATTTCTGGGCAACCTTGAGCAGCCTGCAGACTCAAGAAAAGACATCCTCTTTGTGGATTTTGACAAAAATGTGGCAAACCCAGAGAGTGATGCAAAAAATATTCTGCACTCAGATAAGCATTTAGCCCCCTGAGACAGAACCAGATTCAGTCTGTGTGCATAGCAATGCACAAACATTGCACTGGGGGCTATTGCTTTAACTTTGGCCTGCAAACCATTGAGAGCTGAAGCCATGACAGCAGCCATGGCTTCTTCGTACGGAAGACTATCAAATGGCTTCACCAAAATCCGGTCCACAACATTCAAATTGTCTGCCATTATGTGCAGCTTGCTACCTAGCTAGCTCGCTAGCTGGGACTGGCGCGAGGCTAGTGTGAAGTTTGTCCGCCTGCGAGCGCTTTGTGACGGTGGAGGAGCTCAGCAGCACCCGCTGCTCGGTAGGGACAGAAACTGCGATAGAAGTCAGTCTCCAAACAGCTACAAAAAACACACCAGAAATAGGAGCTCGATTTGTCGCTAGTCGTTTTTAACAAAGAAAATGCCGCTAAGAGGATTAGGAAAGTCTCCGGTTCAACTCAGAACAGAATGAAAATTAAAAACGCTCCCACGGATGTTTACACCAAAAGATCGCTGATTCGCTCATTTCGCTGTCAATCAAAAAGGGATTCAGCCTCAGACAGATCATCCAATCATCACGCAGAAGCTGAGCGTCCGGGCCAGCCAAGGCCAGCCCATAGACCCCAGACACGCTGAGCGTCCGATGGGCGGGACAAAGCCCAGCATTTATCCAATGACTCGTCTCGTTTCGACGCAGTTTTTGCTTCGCTATTGAACTGAGTTTAAAGCACTGTGAAGCTGCGGGAATACTAAATCAATACATACCTTTTTCCTGTGCTCGTTTCTCCTTTTCTTCTTTCTTTTTCTTTCGAAATTGTGCACCTGATGGCTTTGATCGTTTCCGATCCATGATTATGTCTTACTCCGGTTCGACCACCTCCTCGTCCAAACATTGAATGATTCCCCCCCCCCTGCACAAACTCTGCACTGTGCAGCGTTGCTCACCTAACGCGAGAGGTGAGATGGGGGGTCGCTCTGCCGTAACGTAACCATGCGCATGCGTGAGTTTCGCCACGCCTGTCGGTGACGTCATTCGCCTGTGAGCACTCCTTGTGGGAGGAGTCGTCCAGCCCCTCGTCGGAATTCCTTTGAGAAGTTGCTGAGAGACTGGCGCTTTGATCAAACTTTTTTCTAAACCTGTGAGACACATCGAAGTGGACACGGTTCGAAAAATTAAGCTGGTTTTCGGTGAAAATTTGAACGGCTGATGAGAGATTTTGAGGCGATACTGTCGCTTTAAGGACTTCCCACGGTGCGAGACGTCGCGCAGCGCTCTCAGGTGCCATCGTCAGCCTGTTTCAAGCTGAAAACCTCCACATTTCAGGCTCTATTGATCCAGGACGTCGTGAGAGAACAGAGAAGTTTCACAAGAAGTCGGTTTCAGCATTTTATCCGGATATTCCACTGTTAAAGGAGATTTTTTTAATGAAAGACGTGCGGACGGGTCAGCGTGTCGGGACGCAGCCGGCGCGGTGCGGCGGCACAGGAAAAACACCTCCGTGTTGATAACCATTTGTAAAATCCAGCTGGCTTTTGATGGCTTTCAGTGGAGTGAGTATATGAGAAATTGTTTAACAGCTGGACATGTTCCAACTTGTCCTTAAGGCTTCCAACGGAGGTGTTTTTCCTGTGGCGGAGCGTCGCGGCGGCTGCGAGCCGACGCTGCAATCCGCCCGCACGTCTTTCATTAAAAAAATCTCCTTTAACAGTGGAATATCCGGATAAAATGCTGAAACCGACTTCTTCTGAAACGTCTCTGTTCTCTCACGACGTCCTGGATCAATAGAGCCTGAAATGTGGAGGTTTTCAGCTTGAAACAGGCCGATGACGGCGCCTCGGAGTGCTGCACGACGTCTCGCTCCGTGGGAAGTCCTTAAAGCGACAGTATCACCTCAAAATCTCTCATCAGCCGTTAAAATTTTCACCGAAAACCAGCTTAATTTTTCGAACCGTGTCCACTTAGATGTGTCTCACAGGTTTAGAAAAAATTTTGATCAAACAAAGCGCCAGTCTCTCAGCAACTTCTCAGACAAAGGAATTCCGACGAGGGGCTGGACGACTCCTCCCACAAGGAGTGCTCACAGGCGAATGACGTCACCGACAGGCGTGGAAAAACTCACGCATGCGCACGAGGGTTCAAGCATGTCTGACGTAAAAACATATGAATGAAATCCATATAGTTTTTGAAAAAAATAATAAGGACCTATACTTTATGGACAGACCTCGTATAACATTATTTACAGAAAATCTAATAATCAACCACACTGACGTGTTTCCTGTGACGTGGAACTGACTAATGCTGACTGATTTAGATACACAGAGGTTGAATTCTTCCACAGAACATCTCTTTATAAAACATTTTGCTTTCAGAATGAATGAAGCATCCGCATCACCGCCATCCCTCCTTCGGCAGGCTTTGTTTGGAAGTAAAAACGTCGGCAATTACTTTCAGAAAATAAAAAGCACTTGCAGCACTGAAGAACAAAAAACTATTTGTCCACAGTGACTGAAGAGTGGTGGTGCTTTCATGTTTAGTGGAGAGGCAGCTGCTGAGTGATTTTCATTTTCATCCTCAAGGCTGCATCTAACGTGTGGTTTCTTACCGTAGGAGCACCGCTTTTACTTTCAGAAGCTTAATAAATGAATCATTTTTTTTTTTTGAATGGATGACAGTGTGCTACATGCTGGATGAACAAACATGCACGGAAAAAACCTGACAATAATAGAAAGTTTTTAAAAGCTATGATGATATGTCACGCTGCCATAGAAGCAATAAAAATCATCACCCGGAAATGTAAAATAATTTTCCAGCTCTGTAACTGTGAAACTCCTGTACCCCTCCTTTTGATGAAAATTTCATAATTTTTTTAAATAACTGTGGTTGACTTCCTGCTGTCTTTCATTTTCCCAAATGCTCAGGCTTTTGAGTTTGATGAACATGACAAGTGGAGATTAAGGACATTTTTAAATTCTTTTCTTGTAATTAATGAGGTTCCGACAAACAGTATGTGGTGTTAACCATGTGTTTACCGTATGACTATTTTGAAGAAGCACATTTTAGGGTGAAGAAGAAAAGAACCATATAAGAACAGGAATGTCAGCAGGAAAATGACATTTGGGAAATAAACACAAATCGATAAATAAATGGATGAATCAGACAAAAACAATTATTGCTCCTCGCAGGAACAATTTGTCACTGTGTTTATCCATTTGGCCAAGAAAAAAGTCCAGTCTAGAAGTGACCAGCCCCTGGACAACCGGCTAATATGTTAAGAAACCTCTTTATTTTGGGGAAGTGATGGGGAGGTGATGGTCTACTGGTGAAGCAGTGGGCTTCAGACCAGAGAATCAATCTCAATTCTCTCAATCTCAGTTTATTTATAAAGCACTTTAAAATGCACCAACAACCAAAGCACTGTACGCAACAAAAACAGGCAAGTTAAAATAAATAAATAACTAAAAAGCTACAGTTAAAAGCAGAAACACACACACACACACACACACACACACACACACACACACACACACACACACACACACACACACACACACACACACACACACACACACACACACACACAAAAAAAACGTGTGAAGCTGCGTTAAAAGCCAAAGACAAAAAAATGTGCTTTAAGAGACGATTTAAAAGCAGAGAGAGAATCAGCCTGCCTAATGTGCAAAGGAAGATCATTCCACAGTCTCGGGGCAACGACTGAAAAAGCTCGGTCACCTCTACGCTTCCTCTTTGACCTTGGGATAACCAACAGTGACAAATCAGCTGACCCCAGTGAGCGTGAAGGGGCATATAAATGAAGCAGGTCAGACAGATATAGCGGGGCAAGGCCATGAAGACATTTAAAAATAAAAGAATTTTAAAATCAATTCTAAAACGAACTGGGAGCCAATGAAGTGAGGTCAAAACCGGTGTAATGTGCTCGCACCTTATAACACCAGCCAAAAGTCGAGCAGCAGCATTCTGCACGATCTGTAGGCGAGTAAGCAGAGTCTGATTCAGCCCAATATAAAGTGCATTGCAATAGTCCAGGCGATTAGTGATAAAAGCATGGACTAAAATCTCAAAATGATGTCGTGACAGAAATCGTTTCACCTTGGCCAGTTGCCTAAATTGACAGAAACTAGACTTGACTACTGACCTAATCTGAGCATCAAATTTAAGATCACTGTCCAACTTTACACCCAGGTTTATTGCTGTCTGTGTCAGATACTGACTCATGGGACCCAGATCACCATTGATTTTGGAAGTGTCACTAGGTCCAAACAGTAACACCTCAGTCTTTTTATCATTCAGGTGTAGAAAATTTATGGACAACCATGCCTTAATGTCACCAATGCACTCTAAGAGATGGTTCGCAGAATATGCATTTTGCTGCTTCAGTGGCAGATAAATTTGACAGTCATCAGCATAAAAATGAAAAGAGATATCATGTCTCCTAAAAATTGATTCCATTGGGAGTAAATACAAAGAAAAAAGAAGCGGACCAAGTATGGAGCCTTGAGGCACCCCACATGCAAGGGGTGCTGCACAAGATTCAGCAGCTCCAATACGGATCCTTAGTTAAAACCCCAGTCTGGCCAGACAATCACTATGGGCCCTTGGGCAAGGTCCTTAATCCCGAAATTGCACCCGGTGTGTAGTGACCACCTTGCCTGGCAGCACCCTGACGTGAGTGTGTCTGGGTGAATGTGAGGCATCACATCACAGAAATTCGTGCATCGGGACGGAGCCGCATGGCGCAAAGCAATGCCGTGATGAAGCCTCACAGGACATGTTCTGGCATGTCCAGCTCATCCACAATTTCTCGGATAGTCACACGACTGAAAAGCCACCAAAAGCCATCTGAAAGCCGTCCTGTGAGACCAACACAGAGGTGCTTTTGTCCCGCGCCATTCGCGGCTCTGTGGCGCATTCCTCTGCTCCTCTTTCCATGACAAACCTCCTGTAACAGTGGAATGTGCCAAAAAAGTGCTGATGTCCATGTCTTCTGCCATTTCTGTGGTAGTCAGATGACCTCCCGGATCAACACAGCCTTCACTTTGGAAATGATCTGGTCGTTTCAGCCTGTCGATCGCCGCTTGGAGTGCGGCGCGCTCTCAGCCGCTGTGGGCGGTCTTTAAACCGGCTGGAGCACTCCTTAATCTGTGTGATCCCCATAAAATCGTCCCTGAAAGCCATCTGAATTTTCCGAATGGTGTCCACCTTGCTGTCTCTCACAGTTTCTGGAAAAATTTGATGCAGCAAAGCTCCAAATCGTTCAGACATTTATTCGCAATAAAATTCCGACGAGAGGGGTGGATCACTGCTCACACAAAGCCTGCTCACAGGCGAATGACGCAACCGACAGTCGTGAAAAAACTCACGCATGCGCACAAAGGTTCAAGCTTGGCTGATCACTCGGCTTTTATGTAAATGTATATTTATTACAAACCTTTTTAATGTTTTAAGCACTTTACTATTTTTAACTATTTCTATTCTCTACTGTTTTTAATATGACATCACCTTATGAGTTATCATTATTTATTGGCAGAGAGCTAATCACTATTTATTGGTACCGAGTGTAATATTAAAGGTGTGCTACCCTTCTAACCTATCACATTAACGTGTGGGCCCAGGAACACTTCAGAAAACCATTGTCAGTTAACACAGTTCTTCGCTACATCTACAAGTGCAAGTTAAAACTCTACCATTCATTGGAATCGGGGTTGTAGATGGAAAGTGCTATATAAATGCAGTCCATTTATATTGTCATGTTGAAAGGAGGTTCCCAACATTTGTGGTGATTCTCAATCATCAGGTTCTGGTATTCAGGTGATTTTTGCACTGCCAACATTGAGAACTGCATTCAGCACTATTAACTGTTAGCTATTTTCCTGGTTTCAAGACCTATGCATGCTTGGGGCAGCCGGATTTGAGCGGAATTTGCTGAGTTCTGAATGCAAAATGCGGATAGAATCCTGCTAGCTTCAGAATCACGATGTCATAATTCCTCACTACGTTCATGCGCTGACAGGATCATCATCTCCATTGTGGCTGTGTTCAGTTTGAGCAACTGTGCGGTGCCTTTTCTCTGAGAGAATCCGCTCAGTGCATTCTGACTTATAGATAAAAACGCTTACAGCCACGTTGTTTTGTTGTTTATATTTGTTTATATATGTTGTTTATAGTCCGAACAGCCGTGATGCATGCTGCTGCATTGGAAACTGTCTCTCTGCTTGTGCAGAATTCACACCCTAATATTGTAAGCTTTAAGATTTTTTGAGGTTTCCACATTACTTGACAGGCTTTGTGTCATCCTTTAAAAATTCCTTTATTATGTTTGACAAGGACGTAATAAAATCATCTGCATTTATTTATTTATTTACTTGTCTGTCTGTTAGCAGGATTATGTCAAAACTACTGCATGGATTTTGACAAAATTTTATTTCGTATTAGGCCATGAAAAAATCCATTAAATTTTGGAGGTGATCTGGATCTGGATTCTGGATCAAGATTTCACTTTATATAGTCTTTGAAGGATTACGCCAAAACTACTTCATGGATTCTCACCAAATTTTCACCAACGATCCATATTAGGCCATGGAACACTTTATTAAATTTTGGAGGTGATCCAGATTCTGGATTGACTTTTCACTTTATATATGCTTTGAAGGATTACGTCAAAACTACTTCACGGATTCTCACCAAATTTGCACCACAGATAGATATTAGGGAACTACATTTTGGAGGTGATCTGGATCCGGATTGGTGGATAACAGAAATCTCTGATTGCTCTTGTTCTTCTTTGAGTTTCCATAACTTCAAAGACCAACATGTCAAAATGATCTACTGTATATTTGGGACAGCCCACTTTATCTTTCACCTGCTCTGTTCTTTAATTGATTGCATCAGCAGCCAAGATGGACTGGAGAGGTGACAGTTCCACAATGTAACCAAGTATCAAGTCCAAGCCCTTCTTTATTTGGCTCCAGAATTGTGTCCCATGGCATTTCCAGAACATGCTTTATGTACGAGGTCTGTTAGAAACGTATCCGACCTTTTTATTTTTTTCAAAAACCTGATGGATTTGAATCACGTGTGCTTGCATGAGCCAACCCTGAACCTTTGTGCGCATGCGTGAATTTTTTCATGCCTGTCGGTTGCGTAATTTGCTTGTAAGCAGCCTTTGTGTGAGGATGGGTGGAGTCTCTCGTCGTTTTTTCTTTGCAAGGAAATGGCAGAATGACTGGATCAGCGCGACTGCATCAAATTTTGCCAGACACTGAGCGACAGCCAGGTGGAAACCATTCGGATTATTCAGACGGCTTTCGGTGACGATGCTATGGGCATCACACAGATTAAGGAGTGATACAACCGGTTTAAAGACGGCCGCACAACAGTGGAGAGCGACCTGCGCTCCGGGCGGCATCAACATGCTGAAATGACCAGCAGCGAAATTCACCGGCACGAAGCTGATGGCGCAGCAAAAGCGCCTCCGTGTCGAAGCCTCACAGGACATGCTGTGACATGCCCACCTCGTCCACAATTTCTTGGATAGTCACACGACTGAAAAGCCACCGAAAGCCGTCTGAATCTTCCGAATGGTGGAAGAGCTGGGCATGTTACAACATGTCCTGTGAGGCTTCAACATGAAGGCGCTGTTGCTGCGCCATCAGCTTCGTGCCGATGAATTTCGCTGCAACTCTTTTCATGGCAAAATCTTCTGTCATAGTGGAATGTGCCGAAAAAGTGCTGATGTCCACCTCTTCCGCAGTTTCTCGGATAATCACACGACGGTCCCACATCACCACAGCATTCACTTTGGAAATGATCTGGTCATTTCAGCATGTTGATGGCCACCCAGAGCGTGGCGCGCTCTCCACTGTTGTGCGGATGTCTTTAAACCGGTTGTATCACTCCTTAATCTGTGTGATGCCCAGAGGATCGTCACTGAAAGCCGTCTGAATAATCCGAATGGTTTCCACCTGGCTGTCGCCCAGTTTCTGGCAAAATTTGATGCAGTCGCACTGCTCCAGTCGTTCTGCCATTTCCTTGCAAAGAAAAAACGATGAGAGACTACACCCATCCTCACACAAAGGCTGCTTATAAGCAAATGACACAACCAACAGGCGTGAAAAAAAATCACCCATGCGCATGAAAGTTCAAGGTTGGCTCATGCAAGCACACGTGATTCAAATCCATCAGGTTTTTGAAAAAAATAAAAAGGTCGGATACTTTTGTAACAGACTTCATATGTATGCACCAATTTGTTGTACATAATCCAAAGTGGGGAGTCCAATCCACGTTTCCATGTTTCCCCTGAGAAATGCGGTGAACTGCAATTAAATTGGATTTTTCTCTCCGAGTACCAGCCAAGAACAATTGCGACTGAGTTCCAGGTTTCGCCATCTGTTTGTTGGCCTGCTGGCACACTTTTCTTGTGAGTTTTCTGGAATGCTCCATTCTTGAATTTCTCATACAGAAATGAGATGAATCTGTCTGGCTATGATGTGTGAGGATTTCCTGTGAAAGACACATGTTGGGTGTCTGTACAGTTTTTGGAAAGAAGTGCATCATTTGTAAGTAACAGTAAACAGTTCAAGCATGTCTGATGTAAAAACATATGAATGAAATCCATATAGTTTTTAAAAAAAATTAAAAGGACCGTTAATTTATGGACAGACCACGTATGAGCGTGTCCTGTTCCAAAGAATATTTCATCTTCATCACTTCAGAAGGTTGCATCACCTCTTTTCAAAGAATTTACCAAGACTGCTCAACCCTTTTTCCTGCCACTTTCTAAAAATCCTGTCCTGATATGAAATGTCTGCATTGCAAGCTGTAGGAGCCCGAAGTGAAAATCATTCTTCAGTCTAGTCCAGGCATTGATCTGACTGTGTTTGCCACAATACGGTTGTTGTGAACCACTTACTTTGGACTGACTCACAAAGAGGCTGTCTTGCAATTTAAGTGTTCCAGAGTTTAAAGATTTCACATCAGTGCACAAATTCTTGGTGTCAGGCTGAACCCACTCAAACATATGTCTTAAGTGCAGCGGTACAATTTGGCATTTGCAGCCCAGAATCACTCTTCTTTCTTCAGGCGCTGTAATCTTCTCATCTTTCCTTATTGCTTTTTTGTCCTGCCACAGAAAGTCTGTGAATGTTTAATCCAAATTTGTAATAATGAAATGAATTAATTTATTCATTCCTTCATTTTATACCCAAGTTCTCCAATTAAGGGTCACAGGGGGTGCGCCACGCTTTGCTAAATCCATGACACCACAGAACGGCCTTGGGTCCCAGATGGCAACCACTCGGGCAGACAGCTGGTCCATCCTCACTTCTCTAAAATAAACATCCATCCGCTGTAACCAAGTGAAACATGGGCATGTCCTTGGTCTTCTCCAGCTACTATGGTCCTCAACTTTCTGGCACCTGTGCGCTGGATCATGCACAGAGAAACGAAAATGTCAAAGCTGATCCTCCATCACAAGGCAAGTCATACTTTTCATCTTTGTACCCTTAAGTAACCGCTGGTTTGACATTGATGGTCATTCCATCAGTACCCAAGGATCCTCAGAACAGATCTAGTACCAAAGATATCCAGTCATTGCCTTAGACCCCTGGTTAGTGTCCAAGACAGGAAGAACTATGACTCAGATCTGGACCTTCATTCTCCTGTAAAGACATCAGTATCATTAAACACCTCTGTCCAACAGCCTCATGACACAGAAAACTCTTCCCAGACATCTCTCGATCGCAAAGCAGTGGACCCAGAGACATGAATATCACTGCAGAGACAAGTGAATGTCCCTACAAGATTGACACGTTCACTGTATACAGATACACTCCTCATGGACGAATCCAGAAAGTCATTGAAGCCTGTATTTTAATCTTGACCCGGGATGCAAACCCAGCCACTCCGGTTCTTCATTCAGCTTCACAAGTGCTGCAATCAGAGCATCCACTGACTCCCCAAAATTCACAGCATCAGTGATGTTGGTGCAGTTAAAATGTCATTAAAATGGTCTCCCGACAGTTTTGTACATGTTCTATAAAAGTAGAGAATTTAATCCTCATGAAACTTTAAGTTTCTCCTTTGTCTCACTACTTTGAGATTTCTGTTGTAGAATGAGAGGGAAACTGGGTTGAAACTAATATCTTTCCCCTTGGTACGGCGCATCCAAAAAGTATTCACAGCTCTGCATGTTTTCCACATTTTGTTATGTTACAGCCTTTTTCCAAAATGGATGAAATCATTTTTTCCCCTCAAATTCTACACACAATGGGCCTCGTGTCAATGTTGCGCACTTGTGGCGTAAATGTATGGCGTAAACTTGAAATACACCAAAGTCGCCGTGACATGTATCAAGCAGTGCGCACCTGCCCATTTCTGGCGTACGCCTGACGTGATCTTGATAAATGCGGCGGGTGGAAACGATCGTAATTATAATAAACACGCCCATAAATATGCAGACTCCGCTTCAGACACACCCTCATTTTACGACATGGAAGCCGGGAAGACGGCAATGAAAAAGAATTCCACCAATCACGACGCGTGCCAATAGAGCGTCAAAAGCGGCCGTCGTATTAATTGTTTTGTAGTATATAATCAATAACGTGTTACAGTGGTCCCTCATTAATCCCTGGAGTTACGTTCTAAAACATAGCCCGTAATACGCGAAACCGCGACGTAGTCAGCGTTATTTTTTACAATTATTATAGATGTTTCAAAGCTGTAAAACCCCTCACTACACAGTTTATACACGTTCTCAATCAGGCATGAACATTTTCTCACTTTTCTCTCGTGTGTAAACACTCTCAAAGTTCAAACCTTAGTAGGAAAATAATACCAAACTGTTTTCAGGCCCAAACATGTGTTTGAGAAATAAAAATAGAACGTTTTCCTATAAATAATTATGATGGCATTTAGAACTAACAAATTAATTTTAACGATCAACGAACGAGGTCGGACACATAACAAATTATTAATAGTGACTGACCAGTATTTCACAGATCGGGCCTCTGCGTCCTGGTGCTGCACCTTTTCCCACTCACATCTCGCTGCAGCAGGTGTGTGTTTCCATGTGACAAACACAGTTATGAGTAGTTGTTGGCGCTCTTTTCTCTTCTGGGCAACAAGATTCTTATTAACAGATACGCAGAACACAGAACACTGTAAAAAAAAAAAAGGCATGCAAAATTGGACTAAATACTCCGCGAGACTCCGAGGCCACGACAGGTGAACTGTGTTATAGCGAGGGACCATTGTATTCTCTTTTCACATGTCAATAATTCTTGAATTAAGACACGCCTAATCTGTCAGATTTCTTTATTTTTTAAATGTATTTCTGCATTTATTTTATTGTGACAACCGAATGGAGACGACAAGACCTGGTTGCAGCACGGGCGAATTAAGGGAATGACGAAACTACAGTTGTTATTATCAATTTCATAGTCTAAAATGATCACACCACATGAAGTTAGGCTCAGCGCTGCTCTGGCTCCAGGCTCGAAGTCTGGAGAAAAAGGCGAGCAGCGCTGTCTTTGCAGTCAGCACTGTAGCCATGGATTGTGCTCCATAACAATCCCGCAAAGGCAGGATTTGTATTGATTATTATGTAGTATAATCAGGAATGTTATGTGGGCCGCTGAAGAGGAGGTACTGCTGGCCCACCACCACCAGAGGGCGCCCTGCTTGGAGTGCAGGCTCCAAGCACAAGAGGGCGCCAGACCCAGAAGAAGTGACAGCTGTCACTCATCCTCAGCACCAGCTGTCACTCATTCATCATCATCACCATCACCATAAAGGCCGGACTGCAACTCCACCTCCTCGCCGAGAAATCAGCTACCGAAGAGGTAATTTTCTCTGCTGACTCAAATCGTTGAGTGATAATCTGAACTTCTTTTGCAGCCGTTATCCTGTTGTGTCTGCCTTATCGGTGGGATTGGCGTTTGGTGTGATCAGCGACGGCTTCGCTTCACACTCCAATCAGATAAGAGGTTAAACAGGAGCTGCACGAGTGTGTGATTGGAGGTGGAGGTGCTCCCTCCTAACTGAGTGCAGACTGTGGATTACTGAGTGTGCGACTTCACACTCATCCATCCTGTCTTTGTTTTCTGCCAGCAGTACCAGGGTTGACAGCCGAAGACAGAGGCCACCTGGGGACTCGGGACTTGGCAGCTCCGGTGTTCTTCAGGCTGTTGGTGGTGGAAGCCGTGTGGGACGCGGCTCATCTCTCGTCGGGGGTCTTCTATCTTCGAGCCTGCCCACACGTCACCTGGTGTTAATTGACTTTACAGATCTTGTGTGTTTAGTTGTGTGTTGTCACAACATTAAATTGTTACTATTTGGCTTATTCATTGTCCGGTCCTTTGCGCCCCCTGTTGTGGGTCCGTGCTACGACACCTTCCCAACAAGGAAAGTGTTATTTATGTAACATATGCATTGATTTGTATAATGGCACTGTTTATCATGTTGATCATCTTCATTTTTATGTGGATTCCAGCGCTGGTTCATGTTGGTGTATAATTTACACCACCTCTTGACCTGGTGTATATTTTCAGCGCAGCGTACGCCAACGACCACATTGATAAATGCCAAGTAGCGCAGCCGTTTTGGCGTACACCCCATATACGCTCAAATATCGCCGTATGCAACGTTGATACATGAGGCCCAATACCCCTTAATGACAATGTGAAAAAAGCTTTATTGAGATTTTTGCAAATCTATTAAAAATATAAAACTAAGAAATCACGTATACATAAGTATTCACAGCCTTTGCCAAGAAGCTCAAAACTGAGCTCAGGTGCATCCTGTTTCACTGATCATCCTTGAGATATTTCTGCAGCTTAATTGGAGTCCACATGGGATAAATTCAGCTGATTGGACATGATTTGGAAAGACACACACCTGTCTACATATAAGGTCCCACGGTTGACAGTGCATGTCAGAGCACAAACCAAGCATGAAATCAAAGGAATAGACTGTAGACCTCAGAGTCAGGATTGTCTCGAAGCACAAATCTGGGGAAGGGGACAAACATTTCTGCTGCTTTGAAGGGCCCAGTGAGCACAGTGGCCTTCATAATCTGTAAATGGAAGAAGTTCTTGATGCTTAATGACTTACTTGTGTGAAGAGCCTTAAATGAAAATAAATTGAAAAAAATTTTAATTGTTTGGATCCACCAGGACTCTTCTAAAGCTGGGCAGACACTGTACGATATTTTCAATCTGTCACAGTTTGTAATTGGACCCAAAAGCAGACTCAAATCCAAAAACGGTTTCAAAGTATTTATTCAATTTAACTGGAGACTGAGGAGCAGGTAGCAAGGCAGGAATGTAAGCGGGCAGGTGCACTAGTAAGTAGCAGGCAGGTGAACAGGAAGGTAGCAGGCTGGCAACAGGGTAGTAGTAGGCAGGTAAACAGGTAAGTAGCAGGCTGGCAAACAGATGAGTAGCAGGCTGGCGGGTTTTCATTGAGTATCAAACAACAAACTGGAAAGTTGTGAAGGGCTGCACTGCATCTTAAAATGGAGGCTGATTGGAGATGACTGCCAGCTGTGCTGCAGGAGGCTGGAAGATCTGCCCAGGTAGGTGGAGACAAGCCAACACAGGAAGGGAGGGGGAGAGGAGGCTGAGGAGTGTGACAGTACCCCCCCCAACAGACGCCCCCAGGCAGACGACCAGGCTTCTCGAGATAGGAACGATAAAACTCCACAAGCAGCTCAGGATCAAGGATGAGAGCACGAGAGATCCAGGACCGCTCCTCTGGCCCATAACCCACCCAATCCACAAGGTACTGGAACCCCCGACCACTCCGCCGCACATCCAAGAGACGACGAACCCGAAAGACCGGGTGGCCATCAACAACCGGGGGGAGGAGGGGGGGAGGCAGGCAGGCAGAGCGGACTCTCATGAACAGGCTTCAGATTAGACACATGAAAACTTGGATGAATCTTCATCGAAGCAGGCAACTTCAAACGGACAACTGCTGGGTTGATGACCCTTTCAATCTCAAATGGCCCAATATAACGCGGTGCCAACTTCTTAGATTCAACCTGCAAGGGAATGTCTTTTGTTGAGAGCCAAACCTTCTGTCCCGTTTCCTTCCCACTGTCACCAAGTGCTTGCTCACAGGGGGTCGTTTTGACCGTTGGGATTTTTACGTAATTATTGTATGGCCTTGCCTTACAATATAAAGTGCCTTGGGGCAACTGTTTGTTGTGATTTGGCGCTATATAAATAAAATTGATGATGATGATGATGATGATAAGTAGGGGCAGGATTCCTGTGCCTGTCAGCAATGGCCCGGTTATGCTCACCAGAATGATGTAGAGCAGCATGGGTACACTTCCAGATCTGACGACACCGGCTGAGGTGATCTTTGACAGATGATACAGCAATGTCTCTCTCCTGCTCTGGAAACAAAGGTGGTAGATAGCCAAGAGCACATTCAAATGGTGTCATACCAGTAGCAGCTGATGGAAGGGAATTATGAGCATATTCCACCCATGGGAGGTACTCGCTCCAACTAGAGGGATTCTGAGTTGCAACACATCGAAGAGCTGCCTCCAAATCCTGGTTGGCCCTTTCACACTGTCCATTGGTCTGTGGATGAAACCCAGAGGAAAGGCTCACCTTGGCTCCAAGGGCTTGGCAAAAACTTCCCCACACTTGAGAGATGAATTGAGGACCACGATCTGACATTCTATCGAGTGGTGTGCCGTGGAGTCTGAAAACATGTTGGACCAAACAATCTGCAGTCTCTTGAGCTGATGGTAACTTTGCAAGGGCCATGAAATGTACTGATTTTGAAAAGCGATCAATGATGGTTAAGATTACTGAGTTACCTTGAGACATGGGGAGCCCACAGACAAAATCAATTGCTATGTGAGACCATGGGCGACTTGGAACAGGCAGAGGGCGTAGCTGTCCTGATGGGCGCTGGTTTGAAGTCTTGCCCCTGGCACATACTGTACAGGCCTGGACATATTCTGTGGTGTCTCATTCCATAGTGGGCCACCAGAAATGACGACGAAGAAGGGCAGATGTACGGCCCATTCCAGGATGACATGCAAAACGAGAAGTATGGACCCACTGCAAAACCTGTGAGCGAACAGATTGAGGAACATACAGACAGGGGGTCCATGACCTGGATCTGGTTCGGTTTCTTGGGCCTCTTTGATCTTAGACTCAATCTCCCAGGATATGGATGCGACCACACAGGAAGGAGAGAGAATGTTGTCAACTTGCTCAGGTGAGTCCGTGGGAGAGAACAGTCTAGAGAGTGCATCGGGCTTGATGTTTCTTGACCCAGGTCTGTAAGTTAAGGTAAAGTTAAAGCGTCCAAAAAACAAAGCCCAACGAGCCTGGCGGGAATTTAACCATTTAGCCGATTGTATGTAAGACAGGTTTTTGTGGTCTGTCCACATGACAAATGGATGCTCTGAGCCTTCAAGATAGTCAATCAATCAATCAATCAATTTTTTTTTATATAGCGCCAAATCACAACAAACAGTTGCCCCAAGGCGCTTTATATTGTAAGGCAAGGCCATACAATAATTATGTAAAACCCCAACGGTCAAAACGACCCCCTGTGAGCAAGCACTTGGCTACAGTGGGAAGGAAAAACTCCCTTTAAACAGGAAGAAACCTCCAGCAGAACCAGGCTCAGGGAGGGGCAGTCTTCTGCTGGGACTGGTTGGGGCTGAGGGAGAGAACCGGGAAAAAGACATGCTGTGGAGGGGAGCAGAGATCGATCACTAATGATTAAATGCAGAGTGGTGCATACAGAGCAAAAAGAGAAAGAAACAGTGCATCATGGGAACCCCCCAGCAGTCTACGTCTATAGCAGCATAACTAAGGGATGGTTCAGGGTCACCTGATCCAGCCCTAACTATAAGCTTTAGCAAAAAGGAAAGTTTTAAGCCTAATCTTAAAAGTAGAGAGGGTGTCTGTCTCCCTGATCTGAATTGGGAGCTGGTTCCACAGGAGAGGAGCCTGAAAGCTGAAGGCTCTGCCTCCCATTCTACTCTTACAAACCCTAGGAACTACAAGTAAGCCTGCAGTCTGAGAGCGAAGCGCTCTATTGGGGTGATATGGTACTACGAGGTCCCTAAGATAAGATGGGACCTGACTATTCAAAACCTTATAAGTAAGAAGAAGAATTTTAAATTCTATTCTAGAATTAACAGGAAGCCAATGAAGAGAGGCCAATATGGGTGAGATATGCTCTCTCCTTCTAGTCCCCGTCAGTACTCTAGCTGCAGCATTTTGAATTAACTGAAGGCTTTTTAGGGAACTTTTAGGACAACCTGATAATAATGAATTACAATAGTCCAGCCTAGAGGAAATAAATGCATGAATTAGTTTTTCAGCATCACTCTGAGACAAGACCTTTCTGATTTTAGAGATATTGCGTAAATGCAAAAAAGCAGTCCTATATATTTGTTTAATATGCGCTTTGAATGACATATCCTGATCAAAAATGACTCCAAGATTTCTCACAGTATTACTAGAGGTCAGGGTAATGCCATCCAGAGTAAGGATCTGGTTAGACACCATGTTTCTAAGATTTGTGGGGCCAAGTACAATAACTTGAGTTTTATCTGAGTTTAAAAGCAGGAAATTAGAGGTCATCCATGTCTTTATGTCTGTAAGACAATCCTGCAGTTTAGCTAATTGGTGTGTGTCCTCTGGCTTCATGGATAGATAAAGCTGGGTATCATCTGCGTAACAATGAAAATTTAAGCAATGTCGTCTAATAATACTGCCTAAGGGAAGCATGTATAAAGTGAATAAAATTGGTCCTAGCACAGAACCTTGTGGAACTCCATAATTAACTTTAGTCTGTGAAGAAGATTCCCCATTTACATGAACAAACTGTAATCTATTAGACAAATATGATTCAAACCACCGCAGCGCAGTGCCTTTAATACCTATGGCATGCTCTAATCTGTGTCTCCATTCTTCCAGGGCCAATTTAATGGCTAAAAGTTCACGATCTTCAATAGTATAGTTGCGTTCAGTGGGGGTCAAGCGTCGAGAAAAGAATGCACAGGGGTGCAGTTTTTGATCAGAAGGGGACCTTTGGGAAAGTACAGCTCCTACACCAATATCCGAGGCATCAACCTCCACTACAAACTGCAAGGACGGGTCTGGATGAGCAAGGACTGGGGCAGTTGTGAAGAGTTTTTTGAGATCTTTGAAAGCCTGTTCTGCCTCAGGAGACCAAACAAAATGAAGTTTTGAGGAAGTAAGACGAGTTAAAGGGGCTGCCACTTGACTGTAATTTCTTATGAATCGTCTGTAAAAATTTGCGAGTCCAAGAAATCTCTGCAACTGTTTTCGATTTTCAGGTTGAGGCCAATCTATGACTGCTTGAATCTTGGCTGGGTCAGGCATCATATGCCCGCTGCCTAGAATGTAGCCCAGGAAACTCACACTTTTCTGATTTTACATACAGCTTATTCTCCAGAAGCCTCTGGAGAACTTGACGGACGTGAGTGACATGTTCATCTGGGGAATGAGAAAAGATTAAAATGTCATCCAAGTAGACAAATACAAATCTGTTAAGGAAATCACAGAGAACATCGTTAACAAGAGCTTGGAAGACTGTGGGGGCATTAGTGAGTCCGAATGGCATAACAAGATATTCAAAGTGTCCAAGAGGGATGTTGAATGCGGTTTTCCACTCGTCCCCTTCACGAATTCTGACAAGATGGTATGCATTTCGTAGGTCTAGTTTGGTAAAGATTGTGGATTCATGCAGAGGCTGAAATGCAGAAATTATAAGAGGTAGAGGGTATTTGTTTTTGATTGTAATATTGTTTAACCCACGAAAATCTATGCAAGGGCGAAGTGTATGATTCTTCTTTTCTACAAAGAAAAACCCAGCACTGACAGGAGAAGAGGAAGGGTGGATAATACCTGCAGCCAGAGAGTCCTTGATATATTTTTCCATAGCTTCGTGTTCAGGACGGGACAAGTTGTACAAGCGGCTAGAAGGCAGAGTGGCACCTGGAAGAAGGTCGATGGCGCAGTCATAGGGTCTGTGAGGAGGAAGAGATAGGGCCCGCTCCTTACTAAAAACTTCATCCAGATCATGGTACTCCGCTGGCATTGAAGACAAATCCAGTGGCTCCGGATGAGGGACTGGGGCTCCAGCTGGGGGAAGAGCAGATTTTAAACACTTGGAATGGCAAAAAGTGCTCCAACTCAAGATCTTTCCATTAGTCCAATCCAATTGTGGGTTATGAACCTTTAGCCAAGTATATCCAAGTATTACTGGGGTGTGTGGAGTTGAAATCAGATTAAATTGTATCAGCGCTTGATGGATTCCAGAAATCATTAATTGTAAGGGTTCTGTGCGGTGGGTTACCTTGGCGATCATTTTACCATCCAGGGAGTTGGCTACCAGTGGAGTGTCCAGGCGAATGCTTTTGAAGCCTGCTTGAGAGGCTAGTTGGGAATCCATAAAATTTTCTTCAGCACCTGAATCAACTAAAGCAGTGACGTCTTGTGTACAAATGTTAGCAGGAAGTAACATGGTAGTTTGGGAGCCAGAGGTGAATATACTTTGGCTCATCAGCGCTCCCATATTTACTGGTGAGCCCAATCTTTTGGTCGTGATGGGCATGTGGCGACAAAGTGGCCAGCTTGACCACAATACATGCACTCACCAGCTCTGATTCTACACAAACGCTCACTGCGTGTCAGTTTGGCTCGACCAAGTTGCCTGGGTTCCACTTCTTGACCAGCTGAGGATGTGTTACCTTGGGACGTAGCAGACATAGGAGCTGGCAAAACAGCAGGAGAACGAGCTGGGGTACTTCTGTGGGGGAGTGTTGATGTTTGACATGTGGACCGCTCCCGGCGTCTCTCACGCAATCGATTGTCGAGTTTTTTTTGCTGTGGAAATAAGTGTGTCAAGATTATCCAAATCATCCTTCAATGCTAGCTCGTCCTTCAACTGTTCGGACAGTCCATTGACAAAAACACTTTGTAGCGCAACATCATCCCACCCCGCTTCAGCGGCAAGTGTTCTGAACTCGACAGAATATTCAGCCACACTACGAGCTCCCTGATGAATGGAGAGTAACCTTTTAGAGGCCTCCTTTCCCTGGACAGGATGATCAAAGACTTTCTTGAGTTCTCCAACAAAGGTATCAAAGTCATTACGAACATGCGGTCTACCTTGCCACATGGCTACTGCCCAGTCCAAAGCCCTCCCTTTTAGCAACCCCATGACAAATGCTATCTTGGAACAATCAGTAGCATATGTTATAGGTTTTTGACTGAAAACTAGGGAACATTGAGGCAGGAACCCCCCACATTTTCCCATATCACCTGAGTAGTGGTCAGGGTCTGGAACATGAGATTCTCTGAGTGGCTGAGGAGATAAAGCGGGAGGCTGAGGTGGAGCAGGAGCTGGCTGTGGTGGGGGCTGGGCAACTGGAGTTGTGGTATTGGTGGCAAGTTGCTGCATCATGGAATTAAGTTGAGCGATCTGTTGGGCAGTGGTGCGTTGACCTTCCATTAGTTCTTGAAGCAGTTGCTCATGATGGCCCAATTTGCTCCCTTGATTTGAAATGGCTGTAGCAAGACGATCTGCATCTGCTGGGTCCATGTTTGTAATTGGACTCAAAAGCAGACTCAAATCCGAAAACGGTTTCAAAGTATTTATTCAATTTAACTGGAGACTCAGGAGCAGGTACCAAGGCGGGAGTGTAAGCGGGCAGGTGTACTAGTAAGCAGCAGGCGGGTGAACAGGAAGGTAGCAGGCTGGCAACAGGGTAGTAGTAGGCAGGTAAACAGGTAAGTAGTAAGCAGAAAAACCGGTGAGTAGCAGGCTGGCAAACAGATGAGTAGCAGGCTGGTAAACAGATGAGTAGCAGGCAGGCGGGTTTTCACTGAGTATCAGAAACAACAAACTGGCAAGTTGTGAAGGGCTGCACTGCATCTTAAAATGGAGGCTGATTGGAGATGATTGCCAGCTGTGTTGCCGGTGGCTGGAAGATCTGCCCAGGTAGGTGGAGACAAGCCAACACAGGAAGGGAGGGGGAGAGGAGGCTGAGGAGTGTGACACAATCATTGTACTTGGCTCCAGCTCAAATTGTACCACAAAACCTCTGGGTGTAAAAGTGTAAAAGACATCCTGGATGAAAACCTGCTCCAGAGCGCTCCTGACCTCAGACTGGGGCGACGGGTCATCTTTCAGTAGGACAGTGACGCTAAACACACAGCCAAAATATCAAAGGAGTGGCTTCAGGACAACTCTGTGAATGTCCTTGAGTGGCCCAGCCAGAGACCAGATCTGAATCTGATTAAACATCTCTGGAGAGATCCGAAAATGTCTGTGCACCAACGCTCCCCATCCAACCTGATGGAGGTTGAGAGGTGCTGCAAAGAGGAATGGACAAAACTGCCCAAAGATAGGTGCACCAAGCTTGTGCCATCATATTCAAAGGATTCAAGGATTCAAAGGATTCAAAAGAATTTTATTGTCATATACACAAAGGAACATGTTCCCTGCACAATGAAATGTGTTTACTGCATTTAACCCATCCTAATTGCCAGTTAGGAGCAGAAGTCGCCTTTAGGCGCCCGGGGACCAGCTCCAGATGTATATCCTACCTTAGGTCAACAGCAGGGCTGAGCAAACCATGACCGGCCTCATGACGACAGACGAACACACAACACACGTTGTACATGAACACATATAAAAAGCACACACAAGGTAAAAGGTAAAAAGATTTGAGGCTGTAATTGCTGCCAAAGTGCATCAACAAAGTATTGAGCAAAGGGTGTGAATATGTATGTGATTTTTAAATTTTTTTAATTAAATTTGCAAAAAAAAACAAACAAACAAACAAACAAAAAACAACAACAACAAAAAAACCTTTTTTCATGTTGTCATTATGGGGTGTTGAGTAGAATTTTGAGTGAAAAATTAATTTCATCCATCTTGGAATAAAGCTGTGACATAACATAATGTGGAAAAATGAAGTGCTGTAAATACTTTCCAGATGCCCTGTATCTCTGATTGCTGTTATGGTATTACATTGGGCTAAATATCTGCTGTGTTTGCTCCCAAAATCATGAAGGCACTGATTTTGCGTAAACATGGAGCGAGCTGTTTTATCATTTCAAAATGTGTAACGGTTTATTTCTATTAATTGCATGGTGTGCACCCTTCACATTAAATGTGCAAAACTTTATTTAATTTCAAAACTTATTCTATGGTTTTGCCAGCCATCTGCAACTCTTTTTTTTTTATACTTTTTCTCTGCCAGCAAAATACACCAGAAATCCCAGTATGGATGAACAAGTGAAAATGAAAAGTATGCAGAATGAAAACTAAAATGCCCGTGGGACACAAATGAAGGCTCAGAGTCTTAATAATGACTTACAATAACACTTATCATTCAGAACTAATTTTGGAGGATGTGCAGAACTCCCTGGCCATTATTTCATTCTTGGGTTCCCAGAGACAAATTATTCATTGGTTGTGCTGCAGTTCCCCTGTCAACAAACACATAATTAAGTCTGGCAGCATTATGTCAGGCACATAATGACAAACGGCTTCCAACTCAATATCTTCATAACAGGGAATATGGAAATTTCAAATACAGAAGACGTGAGTATTATATGCACGTTCTATGTTCCTTTTCAACTTGAAATGCTGGTTTATGCACATTGCTGCACATATCATCCTTGAGTTCCTGCTGTTTGGTTTTAATGGGCAGCAGTGAAGAAAATGCATTATGAGTGACTTGATTTTCTGTATGTTTTTCACATGCCTTTGACCCCCTGTAACAAATTTGAATGGATGCAGTTTATCGTTGTGAGTGATGTGCATCACAGTCAGCACAAGCATTCTGAAGGTCACGGGCAGGGGTCAGGAATGTTTATTTACCCTCATAAACTGTTTGGTTTTTTTTTTTTTTTTTTTTTGCAATTCGTCACTGTCACGTCCCGTTCACTGGTACTTTTATTTTGACACCCCCTGTCATCAGCTATTTCTGCAGCTTTCTTCCTGTTCATGTGCACACCCATTTCCTTTGTTCATTACTTAATCCTTGGTGTTTCCTCATTGCCGCTCCAGAACATCTTGCTCCTGACAAGTTTTCCTCATGTTTTTCTTCTGTTTGTTTTTCCCTGTTGCCGACCTTTGCTGCATTACACTGCTTTCTAGAGTTAGCCTGTCCCTTTTGCATTCACCAGATTTTCTGGATTATATGTTGATTATATGTTACTTCATGTAACAAAAAAGCAAAATTAATTTAATCATCATATTATTTATGTATAATGCAAACACTATGGTGATGAGCAGAATCTTCAGGGCTAACTGATGTTGTATAAGGTACAAAGAACTCAAGACTAAACTGCTTCTTACTGCCATTGAACAGACAAAAACCTCAAGGAGCTAAACATGCACACATTTGCCTCACTAAATGTAAGAAAACTTTTTAACTGATTTCTACATTTTAAGACATTATAGTTATCTTTATCTTAGCCTAGCTGTCCTCGTTGCAGTTCTGGGTGTCCCACAAAGTGCAAACAAGTGAAGTTTTGAGTAGAATGAACATTATTTCCTCTCTTTACTTTAGAGCAGATGAAGATTATTCCTCCTTTTTTCAATAGTGTGATCTTTCAGTGTGAGAGCATGATTTATTAGTTTTGCTCATTGTCTAAGACACAGTAAGTGCTCCTCATGCAGATATTCTTCCTCATTTTCTATCGTGGCAGTTATTATCCACCTTAACTGCGCATTACTGCCACCTTCTGCTCTGGAATGTGGATCACACTGTGTCTCATTCAAATTCGTTTTCAGGAGTGGCTTGTCACATGTGTAGATGGTGTTATCTTGTGGCCATAGATAAGGCAGTACTTTCTTCTTTTTTGAAACGTATAATTCAAGTTGAATTGCAGCTTGTAGGACCAAACAAATTAAAAAAGCATATCTTGTAGTTCAGAAAAGATGATAGTGCATGTTATGGCGGTTGCCTGTGTTATGGAATCTCTGCCTGGTGTTTCTGTGGATTCTCCCTCACGGACACTGTTACCCGTGGACGGCCTTTCCAGAACTGTCCTGGCAAGGTCAAATGTCAGATTGTTATAGTTGTTACTGTCTTCATGTGCACATGAAGTAATGTGGAAACAAATCTTCACATGTTAAATGTGTTAACCACTAGGGGTGCCGGAAAAAAATCAATTCACATCCGAATCGCGATTCTTATTTATTACGATTCTGAATTGATCCAAAATGTCCAAGAATCGATTTTTAAAAAGCATTTTTTCAATATTTTCTTGCTTACTTGCTGCATACTACAGCGTCCCCGCGAGGGGAGGGTCCGGCGTGCTTCAAACATTTGTGAGCTGCAGCTTAGCATGGCGGACGAAGAGCTAATTCAGCCAGCACCGTCTTTGCTGAAAGCAAATGTTTGTGCGCATTTTGGATTTTATTATTTGCTGCGTAAGAAGGAGCTTGACATGACTTATGCAGTGTGCAATATCTGCAAAATGAAAGTCAAGTACTTCTGAAACACTTCAACTCCGCAAGCCCACATGCTACGCCATCACCCGGAGCTAAAAGAGGGGAGCAGCATTATCTGCCGACTACTGACCAGCACTTCACTAAACTGCCAGCCAACTCTGAACAAGCAAAGTTTCTGTGTAGGCTCTCAGTTGTCCAGGTGGTTTCCATAGTAGAGAAGCTTGAATCTTTGACTGGACTGGGTTGCTTGACGCGAGGACGTTTCGCTTCAAATCGCAGAAGCTTCCTCACCTAAAATTCTTGCTCTGGTGGTCTGACTTCTGTCTTGACTCTTGTAGAGAAGAATAATCAAGAAGTCACAAAAGCTGGAGTTTTAAACCTAACCAGACCCCTCCTACCGAGAGGCAGACTGCTATAGGCTGGTGACTAAACAATAGCTCTAATTAGCACCTATTGTGCTCTAGTTAACACCCTCCTAATGACAGGGCAGCTGTCCCTCTCCTGATGGCTCCCTTGACGACTCTGCTGATGATGTGAATGACTCATTACCATGAACAAAAGACTGAAACTGCTTTGACCTGAGTACCCCATTGTAAACAGGGGATAAAGCGTGTCTCAGACCCCCTCCCCGGTTAAGGCTAGGTTTCAAACATTTTACAAAGAATGCCTCCTTGACCCCTCTCTCAAACCATTTCTTCTCTCTGGCTAATATTTTAACTTCCTTGTCCTCAAACGTGTGGTTAGTGTCTTTCAGGTGGAGATGAACTGCAGACTGAGGTCCACTGGCGCCCTCTCTGCGGTGCTGGTATAGCATTTTGTGTAAAGGTTGCTTAGTCTCACCTATGTAGTGTTCGTTACAGTTTTCCTGACATCTGATAGAATACACTACATTGCTCTGTTTGTAACTAGGGATCCTGGGGAAAGTAACTAAAAAGTAACTAGTAATCTAACTTAGTTACTTTTACAATTGAGTAATCAGTAAAGTAACTAAGTTACTTTTTCAAGGAGTAATCAGTAATCAGTAATTGGATTACTTTTTCAAAGTAACTGTGGCAACACTGGATACCGGTATATAAACCCTCCTATTGGTGCATAAACTGGTAGATCAGCCCTTTAGTCATGATTGATTGTGGCCTGGACCAATGAGGTGAGGGGCAGGCCAATTACCCCTCCATCTCGGCCTCGGTGGGGCTACACAGTGCGCCAGTGCAGGACAGAGCGATAACGAGCGATATGGATGGTGACAAGAAGAGGAAAGGTGGTGCTGAAAGAGCCAGGGATCAGAAGAGAGTAGCCCTTCAGGCAGATGCTGCAAAATGTCTTAAAATAACAGACATGTTTGCTTTGCGTGGATGCGGAGCATCCACATCTGCAGCAGCCTCAGCAAGTGGCGGAGAAGAAGTTCAACAAGTGGACGAGGCGGGGACCACTACGGCCATGACGGTAAGTGAAGGTTAACTTCAGCTATTAATTGATGAACAGCAACCTAACTTGTTCATAAATCAGACATCTGTGTGTGAGAGAGACATTCTGATCTTCTGGTCTGAAGTAAAGTGCTGTCTAACTGGGTCACTCAGATATGAATTAAGGTTGGATATAATTTTCGTTTGTGCTAACTCTGCCAGTCACGTAACCTAGCCTAGCAATGTAACCTGTGCAAATGGTGTGCATGGCTAGCTACCACGCTGTCGCCGCCAGGTTGTTTCTTTATTCTTTATTCTATTTGTGTGACAATCGTGGGTCGGTCATATGAAGTATGCTGTTGTGCACAGTCTGCGGTGCAGTGGCGTGGTATAACGGCGTCCCTGTCTAAAATGTATTTTCCCAAGTCCTGGCATAATTTCACATACCTAACATTTTACTTTAAATTGAGAGTCATTCTCTAAGTTGATTAGCAACACAAATTGGTAATAAAAGAAATCCTTGATGTTACTTGTAGCTTGTAATGAGATAGACAACTGTTTCCATCTTGTGTCCTTTTTTTGTATTGCAGTTTCAAAAGTTCAACCTTTGTATCCAGTCATTGGTCCAGTCATCCAGTCATTTCTTGCTTTATATGATGAATTGTATCACACAAGTAATGATATATTATTTATAGTAAAGCCTACACTATTTCTATAACAAATGTTTTTATATAATTTCTATTTCTAAATTTAAGTAACAAGGCTGAATGAAATGACGGCTTATTATGTCTAAAAAGTAATGTGACCTACTGTCAATAGATCGTACTTTTGATAAGCCTATGATAACTGTATTTTGGGAGAACTTTTTATAATGCTTCTTATAGTGTTAAAATGTATGTGCCTCCTGGTGCACATTGATCGGTTAAGGGACCAAAAAAAAAAAAAAAAACACACTGTCACAGCAGGCTTAATTTTTTACCCCTTCGATACCTGGTGGTGGCCTGGTCTTGGTTAAAAATGCCCGGCCTGAACAATTTCCCCAGTCCAGGCCTGTCGTCACCCCAAGAATCCGAATCGAATCGAATCGTGAGTTGTTGTACGATTCACATCCCTATTAACCAATTTGTTCATTTTCCCATCACTAGTTTCACAGATAGACAGAAACCACTTTTTTATTCTACATTATAAATAGTCTTTCACCTTCCTTTAGTTGCCATGGAGAACATTATAAAGTTCCAGCTGCAGACTGAGACATCGATTTGTTCCTTACTCTCTCTGATGTTTTTCACTTTTTTTTTTTTTTTTGCCAGAATTATGAATAATCGATGGTGTTGCAGCTGCTGGACATTGTGACCCTCCACAGGGATGACAAATGTTCCTCTTTGTCACCATCACCACAGCAGTATAAACTCACTGGCACTTGGAAATGTCAGATCCATCAACGCCTACACAACATGCCTCATATGTGCATGAGCTCAAGGCATATGGCATATGTGCCATGTGTGCAGGCTGCTGGTGACAGTGTTATTCTCTGCAAGGCAAAAACAAAATCAGGAGACAAAACTTAAAGGAAATCAGGAAAACAGTCACATTATCTAAATGGTGCATGTATCACAATCATTTTTTAAAGATAACTGTAAAACCATTTGCATCAGTAATATTAAGTGAAGCATGTTAGAAAGTTCAACATGATCTGAGAGTATCAGGTTGTAGCTGCATGCAGCCACTGAAAATATCAGTAGCAGAGAGCCATTGTTTTTGGTGGGAAAATCAATAAGTGACTTGTTTCACTGACCGCTAACTGGGGCAATCATTAGAAGCCCGTTGGCGTGACCTGTGCTGCCCTTTCAGCTGCGTGTCATGTCAAAAAGAGTGTGTGAATATTTCAGTGGAGAAAAAAAAAAAGCACACGTGTGCAAAGTCTTTTAGAATAATGTGTGAAAAAGGATGAAAAATGGTGAAGTACCTACAGCTCTCTGGTGGACTTAAAGTAACTTTATTTTGATGGTAACTTCATGAAGAGGTCAGCTGGGAACTGAATAAGTCCTTTAGTTTTCCTACAACACAAGAAAGCACAAGAAAAAAAGAACCTGCACTTATTAATCTGTATGTCAAGGTATTGTTGTTCCTTTTGTCTTGGTGGGAAGAATTTTTTTGTATATTGCAACAACCAAGATGCCTAGATCAATCAAACATGGTGAGAATATTACTTGGATAGATATCTAGAGGTGATTAGGTTTTGGAGTAGTTTGCACAAGGAAAACATCATCCGAAAAGCACACTTTTTTGTATATCTAATGAAGTCATACATAGTCAAAACACCATTACAGACATCAGTGACGGTTCTACACTGAATTACTCCCCGGGCAAAAACCCCCATAAAACTTTGCACAAACAGTCATTTTTTTCATTATTTTATTATTATTATTAATATTATGCTCCTGAAATTGCAATTGAAATTGATATCAAAAGACCGCAGGCTACAATGTAACTCATACATGTGCTTACACGCTAAATGTCTGCAATTAGACACTCTATTAATCTGTCTATCAGGGAGCAACAAATGGCTCTTTTATTAAGGTGCATATTTGTCTCAACATTTAGCTAAATATTTAGCTTGATGTTAGTACATATTAAGCTAAATGTGTAAATACTTAGCATTAACTAATCTGCAAAAATCTTAGGTATGGCAGAAATTTGATAATATTGTGTTTGCCTTTTTTTCTCCCTATTTTTTGGTCTTCATCTGACTCCATCAAAAAAAAAAAAAATCTAAACTGAAATGTTATGAGCATTTCCATGACAATGAAATCAAAAGTGATTCTTTTTCTCCATTAAATAAACCGGATAATTATGAAGATAAGCCTCATTTTAAATTCCATTCTTATTATTGTGATTATTATTTATTTAGTAAGTCCCTGCGGCTGCTTCCTTGTTTGCACTCTGGGTCGCCACAGCAAATCCAAGGTGGATCTGCATGTTGAATTGGCACAGGTTTTACGCCGGATGCCCTTCCTGACGCAACTCCACATTACATGGAGAAATCAATCAATCAATCAATTTTTTTATATAGCGCCAAATCACAGCAAACAGTTGCCCCAAGGCGCTTTATATTGTAAGGCAAGGCCATACAATAATTATGTAAAACCCCAACGGTCAAAACGACCCCCTGTGAGCAAGCACTTGGCTACAGTGGGAAAGAAAAACTCCCTTTTAACAGGAAGAAACCTCCAGCAGAACCAGGCTCAGGGAGGGGCAGTCTTCTGCTGGGACTGGTTGGGGCTGAGGGAGAGAACCAGGAAAAAGACATGCTGTGGAGGGGAGCAGAGATCGATCACTAATGATTAAATGCAGAGTGGTGCATACAGAGCAAAAAGAGAAAGAAACAGTGCATCATGGGAACCCCCCAGCAGTCTACGTCTATAGCAGCATAACTAAGGGATGGTTCAGGGTCACCTGATCCAGCCCTAACTATAAGCTTTAGCAAAAAGGAAAGTTTTAAGCCTAATCTTAAAAGTAGAGAGGGTGTCTGTCTCCCTGATCTGAATTGGGAGTTGGTTCCACAGGAGAGGAGCCTGAAAGCTGAAGGCTCTGCCTCCCATTCTACTCTTACAAACCCTAGGAACTACAAGTAAGCCTGCAGTCTGAGAGCGAAGCGCTCTATTGGGGTGATATGGTACTACGAGGTCCCTAAGATAAGATGGGACCTGATTATTCAAAACCTTATAAGTAAGAAGAAGAATTTTAAATTCTATTCTAGAATTAACAGGAAGCCAATGAAGAGAGGCCAATATGGGTGAGATATGCTCTCTCCTTCTAGTCCCCGTCAGTACTCTAGCTGCAGCATTTTGAATTAACTGAAGGCTTTTTAGGGAACTTTTAGGACAACCTGATAATAATGAATTACAATAGTCCAGCCTAGAGGAAATAAATGCATGAATTAGTTTTTCAGCATCACTCTGAGACAAGACCTTTCTGATTTTAGAGATATTGTTGTATGGCTGGGGGGCCTGGCTGCCTTTTTGTTTCTGTCTTTTGTTTTTCCTTCCAGGTGGCTTGCATTTGGGACTGAGTGGCTGTGTTGCTGAGGTTATCAGGACCTCACCCTGATCACCTGCGGCTCGTCAGGACTCACAGCTGTGGTGCATCTATATGGATTGGAACATGGTGGCATTTAAGACTGGAGTATACAGTGTGTATTTGCCAGAGACTCGACCTTGTGACCAGACGGGTGAGATCGTCGTCTCGGGAGCCATCTCATCATCAGTGGATGCAGAGAACGTCCAGGGTTTGATGCACGGTCTGTGAAAGAGGAGGGGGTGAGGTCTCACGCTCGTCAGCACACTTCCTGAGGTACGTTAGATTTTGTGACTAACATTTATACAGTCAGTAAATGTGGTGTCCCTCACACCTTATTATATTGAGCTGTACGTTAGTCATGTATCGGCTTCCACTGCAGTGGAGTTTTGTGAACTGGATGTTCCATGCCTGCAGGTTGGGAAGCTGATTAGTAATTAAGCCAGGAAGTGTTTGCTGTTTATGTACACCTTTGAGTGGTCTCTCTGTGTGTAGAGTGTGGTCTCACATAATGGTTCCTTCTTTCACAGACTCGGTTTGTTGCGGCCACCTGGGGGGTGTCGGCGGGGTCCTTGGGTCCGAACGGCTTCTGGCTCCGGACCGTTAGCGCTGCTGGGAGCGCACCGTATCACCACCACGCCAGACCGCACACTCTTTTGTTGTTTTGTATCACATCACTGTTATGTATTAAATTCAGTTAGCCTTTGTACCGTGCTCTGCTTATTTCATACTGGGTCCTTCAAACGCTGGTCGGTTCTCCGAGCTGCGTCCGACACATAACAGATATTGCGTAAATGCAAAAAAGCAGTCCTACATATTTGTTTAATATGCGCATTGAATGACATATCCTGATCAAAAATGACTCCAAGATTTCTCACAGTATTACTAGAGGTCAGGGTAATGCCATCCAGAGTAAGGATCTGGTTAGACACCATGTTTCTAAGATTTGTGGGGCCAAGTACAATAACTTCAGTTTTATCTGAGTTTAAAAGCAGGAAATTAGAGGTCATCCATGTCTTTATGTCTGTAAGACAATCCTGCAGTTTAGCTAATTGGTGTGTGTCCTCTGGCTTCATGGATAGATAAAGCTGGGTATCATCTGCGTAACAATGAAAATTTAAGCAATACCGTCTAATAATACTGCCTAAGGGAAGCATGTATAAAGTGAATAAAATTGGTCCTAGCACAGAACCTTGTGGAACTCCATAATTAACTTTAGTCTGTGAAGAAGATTCCCCATTTACATGAACAAATTGTAATCTATTAGACAAATATGATTCAAACCACCGCAGCGCAGTGCCTTTAATACCTATGGCATGCTCTAATCTCTGTAATAAAATTTTTTGGTCAACAGTATCAAAAGCAGCACTGAGGTCTAACAGAACAAGCACAGAGATGAGTCCACTGTCCGAGGCCATAAGAAGATCATTTGTAACCTTCACTAATGCTGTTTCTGTACTATGATGAATTCTAAAACCTGAATGAAACTCTTCAAATAGACCATTCCTCTGCAGATGATCAGTTAGCTGTTTTACAACTACCCTTTCAAGAATTTTTGAGAGAAAAGGAAGGTTGGAGATTGGCCTATAATTAGCTAAGATAGCTGGGTCAAGTGATGGCTTTTTAAGTAATGGTTTAATTACTGCCACCTTAAAAGCCTGTGGTACATAGCCAACTAACAAAGATAGATTGATCATATTTAAGATCGAAGCATTAAATAATGGTAGGGCTTCCTTGAGCAGCCTGGTAGGAATGGGGTCTAATAAACATGTTGATGGTTTGGATGAAGTAACTAATGAAAATAACTCAGACAGAACAATCGGAGAGAAAGAGTCTAACCAAATACCGGCATCACTGAAAGCAGCCAAAGATAACGATACGTCTTTGGGATGGTTATGAGTAATTTTTTCTCTAATAGTTAAAATTTTGTTAGCAAAGAAAGTCATGAAGTCATTACTAGTTAAAGTTAATGGAATACTCAGCTCAATAGAGCTCTGACTCTTTGTCAGCCTGGCTACAGTGCTGAAAAGAAACCTGGGGTTGTTCTTATTTTCTTCAATTAGTGATGAGTAGAAAGATGTCCTAGTTTTATGGAGGGCTTTTTTATAGAGCAACAGACTCTTCTTCCAGGCTAAGTGAAGATCTTCTAAATTAGTGAGACGCCATTTCCTCTCCAACTTACGGGTTATCTGCTTTAAGCTACGAGTTTGTGAGTTATACCACGGAGTCAGGCACTTCTGATTTAAAGCTCTCTTTTTTAGAGGAGCTACAGCATCCAAAGTTGTCTTCAATGAGGATGTAAAACTATTGACGAGATACTCTATCTCACTTACAGAGTTTAGGTAGCTACTCTGCACTGTGTTGGTATATGGCATTAGAGAACATAAAGAAGGAATCATATCCTTAAACCTAGTTACAGCGCTTTCTGAAAGAACTCTAGTGTAATGAAACTTATTCCCCACTGCTGGGTAGTCCATCAGAGTAAATGTAAATGTTATTAAGAAATGTGGCAGGGGTGGGATTTGAACCCGGAACCTTCTGCACTGAAACCAAACGCATTAACCACTTGGCCACCACCCCTGCTGTGATTATTATTTATTATTAATAATATAATTTTGACAGTGTACATGATGACAAAGCTGCTGCAAGATTGGATAACACACACTCTCATTTCTTTGCAAATCACAAGTGATCACCAAACAAATAATTATGTTGTTTTTCATTACCAAAAACAGTTCTACATTTTTAAGGTGAAAAGTGGTCACACCGTTTTCTTACTTGTATATATCTGTTGTCAAATGTCAGTCATACGGACTCTGGTGTAGCACCAGAAGGATCATCTTGTTTGACTCTGTGGATCAATCTTAGATTTACAGTGAGGAAATAAATATTTGAACACCCTGCAATTTTGCAAGTTCTCCCACTTAGAAATCATGGATTTTTTAAACAATTTATTTGCTGCAAATAAGTATTTGAACACCTACCAACCAGCAAGAATTCTGGCTCTCACAGACATTTTTCTTTAAGAAGCCCTCTTATTCTACACTCTTTACCTGTTAATTACACCTGTTTGAACTTGTTACCTGTATAAAAGACACCTGTTCACACAATCAATCACACTCCAACCTGTCCACCATAGCCAAGACCAAAGAGCTGTCTAAGGACATCAGGGACAAAAATGTAGACCTGCACAAGGCTGGGATGGACTACAGGACAACAGGCAAGCAGCTTGGTAGAAGACAACAACTGTTATGATTATTTATTAGAAAGTGGAAGAAACACAAGATGACTGTCAATCTTCCTCGGTGTGGGATTCCATGCAAGATCTCACTTTGTGGGGTAAGGATGATTCTGAGAAATCTCAGAACTACACAGGAGGACCTGGTCAATGACCTGAAGAGAGCTGGGACCACAGTCACAAAGATTACATTAGTAACACATGATGCTATCATGGTTTAAAATCCTGCAGGGCAGCAAGGTCCCCTTGCTCAAGCCAGCACATGTCCAGGCCCGTTTGAAAATTAACTTCGATAACAGATAATCAGATAACTGAAAAGTTATCTTCGATAAAGATAAAACAATAAACCACCCAAAAATGTATCGGAAGTTACAGATAACCGATAAATTCCAGTATTATCTCTGGCACATTTACAACTACTAGTAAAACAAATTTAATAGCTTCTAGTAATATTAAAAGTAACAATAGACTCAAACGATGAGACCACACTTTTTTCTTTCAACATTCTGCCCCTGCTGGAAGCTCTTGTTTACTACAGCACTCTCAGCACAGAGGCACCCCGAGAACAGCCATAAGGACAGCTCTCTATCAATTACAGTGCTCCGGTCAATAACATTAATACTGATAGAATAACTCCATTAATGTCAATTCTGTCATTTGTACAAAGTTAAAATATAACATATATCTTTTAATGTTGAATAATGCACTAATTCTGAGGTTTTGTCACAAACAGACAGATCGCAAAGGATTCTGGGTAAAAGTGCCTCTGCTAAACACTGATTGGTTCAGTCATTCATTATGTAAATCAACACATTAATGTGATGTCTGTTGTGTGTTGGTGTTTAAAGATAAATGTGCTTTTGTAAAATATTCCATTTTTTTATTTGTAAAAACAGGCATTTTTACGGAGCCCTGCAAGTGTCATCGCAAAATGTTTTGCATGTGGAGAGAATGTGTGCACGTTTTATGATGTTGTAAAACATGCTTTACACTGTGCGAGATGATTTTTCATGCAGGGATTTTTTTGGACCGAGTTTCAGGTTAATCGTGCATCCTGTATCGTGTAGTGTACATGGAGTATCAAGCTGCGGTCAACATCTGACAACCACCTCCTGATCGCCAGTGGAATGAGAATAAAACCTGTTTGATATTATTGTGGTCGGCGGCTGTCATGAGGGTTTCCTGCTGCTGAAAAGCTACAAGCATCCAAACGCTTGCACTGTGCCTGTACAAACACTGCAGAGCTGTTTTGTAATGTTATTATTATTATTATTATTTTGCTGTTGTTTTGTTTTTAAACTTCATTTGTAAAAAAAAAAAAAAAAAATGACAATCATCTGATATAACCGGGGTCAAAATAAATAGAACACTGCCATCTACTGGTTCCCAGATGCTTAGTACTTAGGGCGAATACTGCCATGAACACTACTGGCCAGTAGATGGCAGTAGAGGCCTTGAAAACAAAATTCCAGATAATCCCTGTCTGCTACATTTAAAATGCGTGGAATTTAACAAACGCAAATATAAAACCGTCTATAAACGCAGAGAATATATTTAAGAGAGTTTTAGGCACTAGAGTTTAATGCTGTTGTCCATGGAGCCTGAACAGAGTGTCTGAAATGCATTTGTCCTGTCATGACGTACTGAGATTACATCATCGTACCCATAATGCACTGCGGGGCACAGCATGTGCTCACAAAACCTTAAAAATTAGCACATTACTTTAAAACTAAAACATATATCTGATATTTTCACTTTATAAAACTTCAGACATGACAGTAATTTTAAATAACTTGTCCAAAATTAGTTTGGTTGAAATTTGAACCATACGTTAAAAATGTATGCCTCTGGATGACTTAGGTGATATTGCCAACATATCGGTATGGTGTTAAAGGACATGCTTTTTTGGGGGGTGGCTGTTTCTCCTTTGTCTGCAGAGGATTGAGATGCTTTTCATACAAGCAGTTCTCTTCTGTTAGCAGAGGGTATAACTGTGCATCTGTTAAAAAACTTTTAACAGGTGGGTGCTGAACTGATTTTAAATTTTAAAAATGCTTGTCACTGTTCAGCTTTGTTTATCGGTCTAAAAGTTATCGGACAAAAATTAATCGGAAGATAATTGGTCCGATAATGGTTTTTAAAGTTATCTAAAAAGATGATTTGATAATGAAAACATTATCTTCGATAATTATCTGTTATCGGATTAACGGAAGTGTGTCCACCACTGGACCTCTGTAACTGCAAACAAAAATCGCAGGGTGTTCAAATATTTATTTTCCTCACTGTACATCCTCTGTGACATGTCTGACATATGATGAAGACAGATGTCTGTTGTAGATGCCAGTGATTCTGCAGTGCTGACTTTCCTTCTGGTCCTTGTTTCTTCTTTACAGTTTCTGATGACAATCCGTCCATTTCTGAATCCTTGTCATATTTGTTCCTGAATATTTTTGTTCTGTTTTGTTGTTCCTGTTTGTAAGTGACCGTTATCTGATTTCTCAGCAGTCATATCACAGAAAGCAGAATGAAATCAGAACTGAAACTGATCTCCAAGCACAAACTCAAAGGAAGGGAACAACAAAAACATAGAAATTAAACTTGGCATGTTCAGACAACTTATAAAACAGTAAGGACCTCAAATCCCACATCAAATAATTTGATTTGGCGCATTCACACTCTGTTGCATTCACCTAATCTAGTTCTGTAAACCTGTCCCACATTCCTTGGTTGTGTAAACAGAATATACTGTAAAATACAACACAATTAATTGTATATTTTGTTTAGTTAATTAGATATTTTGTTGAACAACCATGTTATGTGGTGAGGGTTAACAAAACTAGATTAAGTACATATATCTTGTAATTTGTGTGTACACTGTACACTTCATCACATGAAGGCACACACAAAAAAAGGTCAGATTCAAGTCACTTCAGCTAGCAATGTGAACCTAGCTTAAGTTCTAAACCCTCCTTATAAATAGGCAGGCTGTCCTTCCTGCAAACGTTTTTCCCAGAGTGGGCAGTTTGTGCTCTCCGGTGATACTCGAACCCTTTCTTACACCCTGTCTGTCCACTTTCAAACGCCTTTTATTTCATAAACTGGCTTCCTGCCTCGTTCTTCCTGTTGTTTTTGGCGTGGATGATCCTCAGAGAAATGTGGTGCAAAATTCTGGTTCTGTGCTGCGTCCTAAGTGGACTTTGCCCTGCCAGAGGAGCCGGACAGCAGGATCCTGCTGAGCAGAGCGGCGGGAAAATGGGAGCGGGATGCTCCGTCTGGAGACTAAGTGGAGTACAGCACACGGGGAAGAGAGCGCCTGTCCCCGGGGACAATGCAGGAGACAACCGTCGAACCTCTGACACTGCTTCTGTTCTGTTCACCTCAGCAAGCAGGGATGCCTGCAGCTGTACGGGGCACCAATTTGCCAACTCCCCACACAGTGATATGATAACTGCTTTGGTTTTTTTTAAGTGCTCGTGCCAACCCAATGTGTCACAAAAATTGCTGCCCCGGGTGGCTGCTTGGTTCGCCCGTGCCAAAAACCGTTACTGCCAGACAAATGTATTTTTACTCGTACATTTATATCACGATATGTAGAGCATGCAGGGTATGCATCAACCCTCTGATGCCTTTCACTTACATTCTACTTACACTTTCATGTCTCATTTATTACATCTGCCAAGGACATAATAAACTCATTGGCATTTATTTTATTTATTTGTCTGCCTGTTAGCAGGATTATGTCAAAACTATTGCATTGATTTTGACAAACTTTTCACCACAGATAGATAATAGATCATGGAAGACTACAGGGTGGACCAATAAAATGTTACCACTTTTTAAATTTGTACAATTTCCAAAATAACAAAGATTTCTTTTTCATTTTCAGGAATATCAATTCCTGAAAATGAAAAAGAAATTTAGAGAATCCCTCTTGAGAAATGTAGCCATGTCATCACAAACTTTAGTGTCTGTGTTGCAGCTGTAATCCAAAGAAGAGGAGTGTGGATTGAACATGTCATCAATTATTGAACTGTGCAGAAAAGAAGAGACAAAGTGGGAAACCTTTGGTATCAAATGTTAATTTGATGCTTCTGTTACAAGTCTGTAAATAAAATTTTCGAATAAGTTCTCATTTCAAAAACTTCTGTACGATCAAAAAGTGGTAAGATTTTATTGGCCCACCATGTACATTGAATTTTGGAGGTGATCCAGATCTAGATTGGCAGACTCGGATTGTTCTTGTTATTTTAATGTGATTGTTTGTTTTCTTGGATGCAGATTCTCCAAAGAGAGAAAACAACCTCTTTAATAAATAACGGGAAGACCCAGTCCAGTTTTCTTCTTCCATTTCTGATACTTTTTCAGAATTACTTTGTACGGCAGTGCCACTGGCAGCTCGTTGGTGAAGTGACGTCTTTGTGCATGCTCATCACGAGATAACAAGGTGCCCGCATACTGATTCTGATCAAATGTCTCTACGGCAACAGATGCAGGAAATTCCTGATGGGAGGCTAATATAAGTGACAGATAGCTGAGAGACGGTAGTAGGCGTGCTGTCAGTGGTCAACAGTCTTTCCACTGACGTAAAGGAGTCAGTGGGCTGGTACTGTGTGTGAGTGTGTGAGTGTGAAAACATCATCAGCGGGCTGTGACAGAAAAACAAACCTATGTTCAGGCATTTGAGCATCATGTGGGTGACTGTGTGTGGAAAGTGTGAATGCGATCAGTGGTGGAACTGTCACACAGAGAACCCACTGCTGACTCTCAGTTCCCATTTAGAGGAGCCAATCTGTCACAAACACCCATTTCCCCCACGGCTCCTCTCCACCAAAGCATCACAATCTCACATTTGACAATTTGGAGATGAAATTAGGCAATGCGGAGATGTTCAGGTGCGATTCCACTGACACGTCTCTGCATGGTAAAAATGGCAAATGGACTGCATTTATATAGCGCTTTTCCATCTGCATCAGATGCTCAAAGCGCTTTACAAATAATGCCTCACATTCACCCTGATGTGAGGGTGCTGCCATGCAAGGCGCTCACTACACACCGGGAGCAACTAGGGGATTTTAAAGACCTTGCCCAAGGGCCCTTAGTGATTTTCCAGTCAGGCTGGGATTTGAACCGAGGATCTGCTGGTCTCAAGCCCAACGCCTTAACCACTAGGCCATCACCTCCTGAAAGATGATTCACCGCATGCTGCGATGAATCTTTGTTACTACATAATTCAATATGTTATTACATTATCACAAAAAGCACCACCTTATTACAGAATGCAAGTGCTGTTACACAATTAAGTGAAAATGTATTATATTTTCTTGAGGTTTTACATAATGCAAAGGTGATGGCCAAGTGTTTATGTGCAGTCAACCCCCACCCCCGCTGCACTCCCATCCATTCTCTATATGATGTGAAGTTGTGTCAAGAAGGACTTTCGATGCAGATACATTTTTCTAAGATTTGGTTGAAAATTGATAAAAGAGAAATGTACCTGTAATTCGAAACAGTAAGGTGACAACCAGATTTGAAAGTGGGAATAACATGAGCAACTTTAAATGAGTCAGGAACAGTACCAGAAAGGAAAGAAACTCCAGCGGCGCTGCAGTAGCCACAATCAACAATTTAAGTAGTGGGACAGGAATATTAAATAGTCCACAAGTTTTTCCCGACCTAAGTCCTAAAATTATATTTTGTATGTCTTCTGTAGTTGTAGGACCAATTAGAAAAGCTACCCCTTGCAGAATGTGGTAAGAATTTAGAGAATGAAACACCAGCCTTAGGTATCGAGAGGCTAATGTTGTTTTCCCACATTTGCAAAAAACTTATGAAACTCATTTGCTATCTCATATGCATAGAACCTTATTAGAAGTAATCACTTTTAATGGAGCCAAATGGGTCTTTGATTTCAGAATTAGGATTGCCTGAATACTTTTCCATATATTCTTCATGTTGAATTTATTATGCATAAAATAATTTTCATAATTTTTGTTTTTACTGATATTCATTAAGTGATTTAGTTTAAGCTTTATATTTTGCAAAAAAACATTGCTTTCTAAATGTAATAAATTTTCTGTATAATTTGTTCTTATGATTAGTTGAGGTTTTGAGGCCTGAGGAGATCCAGGGTTTAGATTTAAATTTGATTTCCTTCCTTGAAAGCTTTTTCAAAGGAGCATGAGCATTAATAACCTCATTAGATTTGCTGAGAAAGCTGGATTTTTTTTTTTTCATTATTCATACCATAAAACTGGAGAGACCAGTCGATTGGTTGGAAATCAGAAATTAAGGTTTGTTCACTGATCTTATAAAAATCTCTTTTGTAGACTTCTTTGTTAGGAAATTGAATATAAATTGAATCAATACAAAGAAAATTGGGAAGATGGTCTGTTAAATCATAGTGAATATTTCCACTTTGTGTAGAACATTCAAGTAAATTAAACAATATATTATGAATGAGTGTAGCAGAATGATGAGTTATTCTAGTCAGTTGCAATATGTGTGATTGAAAAAAGTAAGATGTGTTAAAAAAAATTCACCGGTTTGTAAATGAGAGTCACACAATCAAATCGAAATTACAGTCTCCCATGAAAAAGAGAGTTTCTATTCTTTATGAATTTTTACTATGTAAAGTCCATCAAGAAAGAGTTGAAGCAAACTGATTGGCTGCCTAAAAAAACCCCCACACAGAATATTTTTACTTGCCTTATTTTGAATTTCAACTCAAAGTGATTCCTCCTCTTCGGATGAGGAATTGAGATCAGTTTAAATCGTATAATTTAAATTATTGGCTAAATACAGTCCTACTCCTCCCACAGAAGATTTAGTTGGCTGAGAAATATAATTGAAGCCAGGTAAAAAAGTGTTTACATAGTTATCTTTGTTCTGAATGCCAGCTTTTAGATAAGCCAATAATTGTAACGCTGTAGCTTGTCAAAATGTTTTGAAATACTTCTAATATTACAGTGCAACAGTGAAAGCGACTTATCAGAGAAATTAGATAATCGAAGAGAAGAGTGAAATTCATGAGGACAGTAGTACTTAGAACTGACCTGGCTATGACTACTTTGATCAAAGTCAAAATCATTCAGACTCAGCAAATTTGTGACGACTAAAATAATATCAAAATGAGGTCAATGTGCAAGTTGAGCAAGAACAATGACACAAAGTATTTGAATTGAAAGACAAGTCTAAGAGCTCAACAATATCAAGGTCATGAAAAGGGAAAATATCACGAGTACATCACTGACATAGCCAGAGATCATTTGTACACAACAAATAAACAAAATGTTTTAGTGAAAGACCCATTCATTCATTCATAATCTTCATCCACTTATCCAGGATCGGGTCAAAAGACCTGAACATTTAAAGTGGCACCATTTCAAACAAGAATCACATTTGACAGCTCGACAGTTGCTGCAAATTATTTTGGAGCAAATATGACAAATAGTTTACAAAAGCATTGTGGAGTGTGTGTGTGTGTGTGTGTGTGTGTGTGCGTGTTGTCATTTCAGCTGCTCCCATCTCGAGAAGGAGTCGCCACGGCGGACACCGCCAGATCTGCATTGGTACACGTTTTACGCCAGATGCCCTTCCTTATGCAACTCCAGGTTCACCCGGAGAAACACACACACGCAGCCGCTGGTGTTCTGAAGAGATCTGCCATCCAAGTATTAACCAGATGCTGCGCTGCTCAGCTTCCGAGATCTGACGAGATCAGGCTTATACAGAGTGGACCAGCTCTGCATTGTGGAGTACAATAATAATACTAAAAAAATTAAGACTAGATAAATAAATGACTTGAATGATATTGAATATGAATCAATCAAATTTATTGCCAAGTAAGTTCTCACATACAAGGAATTTGATCTGGTGTCATTGGTGCATAAACAACAATAAAAGAAATGAAAATACTTCTGTAAGAAGTAAAGGAGTCAAATAGACAAATGGGCAAAACTATGTTTACTGTCAAATAAATATAGTGTCCATAGTCCATATAGTCCAGCTGCGGGTGTCCTGGGTGGTTGAACTTGGTGGTTATGCAAATTAAACTTATTGCAATTACTTATTTGTGATAACAAGACTCTTGTTATGGTTAAGGGTCTGGATTGGACCGGACCGTTTCAGGCTGTGGACCCAAATGCTGGGAGCAAAGATCAGAGTGGGTTGTGAACAAAAAGATATTTATTTACAAGAAGGAAAATAATAATTTTGCACTGGGGGTGTCTGCAGAGTGGAGAGTCAGCCCGCTCGTGGCGGTGGAAATTAGGGAGCAGCAGGTTCCCAAGCCAGTCTTGAGAATGAACTGAGATCTTGAAATGTTCAGAGCTGGGGCCAGGAACTAGGAGAACAGAGGATAGAGATGGTGAATGATTGCACTCGTAACACTGGAAGCCTTAATAGTTCACAGTTGACTTCAAACAGAAATGTTCACAGTTCTGGAAATAATGTTCTCCACTTAGGAAATAAGGTTTGCAGTTCAGGAATTGTACAGTTTATGAATTATCTTCAGAGGTCAAAGGTCAAGTGCTGCGCTGCACTGTGATGCATTTCCAATTAAGCAGGACCTGACGATGCCAGGTTAGTTAATATAGTTCTTGGATATAGTTCTTGGAACAGTTCTTCAGTTCAGTCACAGGCAGGAATATGTGAGAACAGAATCCCACAGAAACATGAAGGCACTTTACTGGAGCAAAGCAGAGCAGCGCTCTCTGACATGAGAGCCGGAGAGCTCCAAAGTGACGTTGCTGTGCAGGTAGCCGTAGGACCAGGAGCCGGTGCAGCATGGGAGCCATGCGGGTTAGTGTCTGGGAACACTGGGAAAGACAACACGCTCTAATACGGGAATTAGAGAGCTGGCCAGGTTACCTTGAATATAGCTGTGGAAAGCTCCATCGTCTTAGCGCATGGAAGCAGCAGGAAGACAAGGTCAAGGTCAGGAGTCTCAGAGCAGCAGTGTTAATTATCTTCTGCTCTCTGCACATCAGGTCATTAAACTCTGTCCAGGATGCACCTCCAAATGCAGACAAGAACTTGAAGATCAAGGATGGTCCCACTCCTTTTACCAGACTTGATTTGCTGCTAAAGGAGGTGTTTCAATCACTGTTCCAGCCTCGTCCAGATAAATACAATGAAACTAACTGGTCCCTTCCAACACTGTGGATGGATGGCTTCATTTTCTCACCACAAAATACTGCTACGAGTGTGTGTGTGTGTGTGTGTGTGTGTGTGTGTGTGTGTGTGTGTGTGTGTGTGTGTGTGTGTGTGTGTGTGTGTGTGTGTGTGTGTGTGTGTGTGTGTGTGTGTGTGTGTGTGTGTGTGTGTGAACAAAATACCCGGAAATGAACATGATTACTGTTTCTTGGTCCTCACTTTTACTCCATACGTTTGTTCAGGAAAGGATAGATTTTAGCAGAATATAATCATAGCAGTATTGGCACATGCCTTTGTAACATGCTGTCTGCTGGGGGTGAGCCTTCTGGTAGTTTGTAATGATACGCGGATAGATACAGTGGGGTAAAAAAGTCTTTAGTCAGTCCCTGATTGTGCAAGTTCTCCTACTTGTAAATTATGGTGGAAAATAAGTATTTGGTCATCCACAAACAAGCAAGACTTCTGGCTCTCACAGACATGTAACTTCTTCTTTATGAAGCTCTTCTGTCCTCCACCTGTTACCTGTGTTAATGGCACCTGTTGGAACTTATCTGTATAAGAGACACCTGTCCACAGCCTCAGTCAGACTCCAAACTCAACCACTGCCAAGGATGTGCACCAGGCTGGGAAGAGTGAATCTACAATAGTCAAGCAGGTTGGTGTGAATAAATCAACTGTGGGAGCAACTGTAAGAAAATGGAAGACATACAAGACCACTGATAATCTCCCCCGATCTGGGGCTCCACGCAAGATGTCATCCCGTGGGGTCAAAATGATCATGAGAATGGTGAACAAAAATACCAGAACTACACGGAAGGACCTGATGAATGACATGCAGAGAGCTGAGACCAAAGTAACAAAGGCTCCACACTACGCAGAGAGGGACTCCAATCCTGCAGTGCCAGGCCTGTCCCCCTGCTTAAGCCAGTACATGTCCAGGCCTGTCTGAAGTTTGCCAGAGAGCATATGGATGATCCAGAAGAGGACTGGGAGATTATCATGATGAAACCAAAATAGAACATTTTGGTAAAAACTCAACTAGTCATGTTTGGAGGAAGAAGAATGCTGAGTTGCATTCCAAGAACACCATATCTGTGAAGCATGGGGGTGGAAACATCATGTTTTGGGGCTGTTTTTCTGCAAAGGGTACAGGACAACTGATCTGTGTTAAGGGAAGAATGAACGGGGTCATGTATTGTGAGATTTTAAGCCAAAACCTCCTTCCATCAGTGAGAGCATTGGAGATGCAACGTGGCTAGGTCTTCCAGCATGACAATGATCCCAAACACACCGCTCGGGCAATGAAGGAGTGGCTCCTTAAAAAGCATTTCAAGGTCCTGGTGTGGCCAAGCCACTCTCCAGACCTCAACCCCATAGAAAATTTGTTGAGGGAGTTGGTAGTCCATGTTGCCCAGCAACAGCCACAAAACATCACTGCTCTAGAGGAGATCTGCATGGAGGAATGGGCCAAAATACCAGCTACAGTGTGTGCAAACCTGGTGAAGACTTACAGGAAAGGTTTGACCTCTGTCATTACCAACAAAGATTATGTTACGAAGTATTAAGTTGAACTTTTATTATTGACCAAATACTTATTTTCCACCATAATTTACAAATAAATTCTTTTAAAAATTCTACGTGATTTTCTGGATATTTCTTTTTCTCATTTTGTCTCTCACAGTTGAAGTGTACCTATGATGAAAATTACAGACCTCTCTCATCTTTCTAAGTAGGAGAACTTGCACAATCAGGGACTGACTAAATACTTTTTTACCCCACTGTAATATGTTGACTGACATACTTGACTGTTCCCATGGTCACCGTTTTAGGAAACAACAATTTTGCAATCTTTCCCTTGAAAATTTCTGTTAGGAGGTGTTTTGTCCCAGCCACAGATTTATTTTTAATCAACTCTTTTAGAATTTGCTGTTGCATTGCTGTAGAGCTTTGATTATATTTATTTATGAAATTGTGTTGTCTGTGCATACAGTGCATGATGGCAATTAACTTTCCCCTTGAGGATTAATAACTTTTTTCTCATCTAATTTTAATCTAATCCCAGTGTCTCCCCTCCTCAGTTTCTTTAAACTATAATAACTGCTTTACCACTGTGGCTACTGTTTTGATCAAAAGCTCACACAGATCACTAAAATATTGGTGATAGATTGATCAAACTAACTTTATGATGAATTCATAATATTAAGTCATCTGCAAAATCTAGCCTGAGAAACCTAGGTGTTATGTTTGATAAAGAAATGTCATTTGAACATCATTCCAAGCAGCTAACCAAAAATGGTTTCTACCAGTTGAGGAAGATTTCCAAACTGAGATCAATTGTTTCAAAAGATGATCTTGAGTTGATTATTCATGCCTTTGTATCTTCTCATTTGGACTACTGCAAGAGTTTGTTTTCCTGTCTAAACAAAAAGGAGCTGTCCCGTCTGCAGCAGGTCCAAAATTCTGCAGCAAGGCTGCTGTCTCGCTCAAACAGAAGGACTCATATGTCTCCTATTTTAAAGTCTCTTCACTGGCTCCCAGGGTCGTTGGGTTTCCATTTTAAGATCCTAGTCTTGACTTTTAGAGCTTTGCATGGTCAGGCTCTCTCCTACATTAGAGGCCTGTTATGTCCCTACGCTCCTCCTCGGAGCCTGAGGTCAGTGGATCAGAACCTTCTGAGGGTCCCTCATACCCACTTTAAGACCCGAGGAGATTGCTCTTTCCAGGCCATTGCACCGAGGCTCTGGAATGATCTCCCTTTGTCTCTTCGTTCGCTGGACTCTGTCGATGTTTTTAAGAGCAAACTTAAAACCCATCTGTTTCACCAGGCATTCAATCCTTAGTAGTGAGAGGGCTGTTTTATGACCCTTGTGTGTGTCTTAGAGCTATTTTATTGTGATGTACATTATATTTTATTCTCAGAATTTTTATCTGTGTGTGTCTTTTGTAAAGCACCTTGTGACTTTCCTTGTCTGTGAAAGGTGCTATATAAATAAACATTACTTACTTATTTACCTAAGTGAAAGAACCTAAAATTATCATTAAGATTCCATCCACCTCATTTCTCTGACTATTTCAGTCCTCCTTTCTCTGAGATTCCATGTGGGTGTAGAATTCTTGCAGCTCTCATGCCTCAGTCATATCAAGAAAAACAGTGGTGGGAGACCATGGTGTGACTCAAATTAGAGTGAACTTGCTATCATTTTGCAAACACACATTCCTGAAATAGGCGTGTCGAAGACAGTGACCGGGTTTGTGACCACCTGCAGTCAGTTGCACAGTAATAAAATGGCCATACGGTGGTGTCTGATGGCGGGTCACTTGCTGTGGGTGTGCGACTGAATGGGGTCAAGATAAATGCAATTTGTATCCAATAATACGGCAAATGACTGACAAATCGGGGAACAGCACAAATCTGTCACAGTCTACACACAACCATCAGCTCAAGTGTATTTATTCTGGATCTTTGTGCCGGCCTCCTTGCAGCTGTGGAGGTGATATCACATCATGAGTCTCCAGAAGGAGGAGAAGAATGTGAGTCATGTGGGCCAAGTAATAAAAACAAAACATGATTTTCAGGTGAATGAAGTAAATCATGGAGAAATAAAATATTTTATTATGTTCCCACTATTTTCTCATCACATGCATGATCACACACATACCACATCTGATTTGTTCTTACATTCACATCACACCACACGAATGAGCACATTCACACTGCGTCCATCCTGCGCTGTTCGATGCTGCACCATGCGCTGCCCTTTTCCATTCGTTCTGCAAGTTATCATGTGTCCAAATGTAGGTTCAGCAATAAACAGAAAAACAGTTCTCCAGCCAAAAGAAGCCCTCGATGTAAACACACACTCAAATATGCATGTGTGCGGGCAGGTGGATGCATGCTTTGAATTGAACCTCAAATGGTTGTTGCATTTCAGCACCATGGACAGCGACTGGCAAAATTCATTCTCACAGCAGCAGCAGGCTTCTATGTCACTGTCCAGCGGCTTCTGTAATCACCCACTGACAATTAGGATAACTGTAGTGATGGTTGGGTGGCTGGATGATTTATGTGGAGTATCAGTTTGCGACAGGTTGCAAGCTGACTCCAGTTGATTGCAAAGTGTGGACAATATGTCTGTGTTTAAAAATTAGACAGCAATTGTTTGCAACCTTCCTCAGTTTGTCTGAGAGTGAGCACACTCTGTCTAAGTTGGACCACTATCATTTGGGGACAGGGTGGCTTCCACCAGACAACCTGTGCAATCGCCTTGCAAATGAACATTGGTCACCACAATTCCTTGCAATCAGCCACTGGCAGAGACATAATTTGCTGCAATCCCATGGTGACTGCCACAAGGAGGTTACCATCTTATTTTTACTCTCAAGTGAGTGGGGTATTATTACTCTGTAACCCTCAAGTGACCAAGTGGAGTCATTAATGATGCAGGGCATATATTTTTGTGCACAATTTTTCTTATTTTAAATTGTAAAAAAGTTTCCTATGAATTTGTCCTGCATTTGTTCATAGAATTTTGCAAGGATCAGCCGATCTGTGTGGCAAGTATCCAAACTTATGCTGGGTCACTTATGACCCCCGGAAAGATCTATGAGATTTTCAACATTATAGCTTTAGATGGTTTTGTAATTTGCCAACTCTAATCATTATATTTTTACTGTTTTGCAGGGAAGCACAGCCAACAGACCTAAAATAGTAAGATTTACAGCTTTACACAAGCTTTGAGACTGATTCTTGATGCCCAGAGTGAGGATGAAAATAGCTCATGATTGCCACAAAAGATGACTGATGATTTGTGTGAAAGGACTGGCATATTTGCTAGTCACCGGTTCTTCTATATTTGACGCTATAACTATCCTACCATATTAGTCACTAAAATAGCTTGGTCGCTTGAGCATTAACTGTGAAATAATCTGATAGTGTCAGGTTCCTGGGGTTGTGGGATGTGGTTATGTTCTGTCTCTGGCTCTGTCTCTGTTCTTTCTTTCTGCTTGGGTTTTCTCTGTCCTGTTGTTTCTTGCCTTTCTCTCTGGGCTCTTGGTGGTGGGTGTTTCTCTCTGTCTGGCCACACCCCGGTTCAGGGAGCTTCTCCACACACCTGTTCTGTATTTGCTGTTAATCACCTGGGTGCTTTATAAGTCTCACTGCTTTCCTTTGTCCTTCGCCAGATCAATGTGCCTAATGCCTCTTTCCAGCCTTTTTGCCTTGCTCTGATTGCCTCTCTGTGTTTTTTGACCACCTGCTTATGTACCTTGACCACGCCTTTAGCGTGATGTTTTTGATCTTGTTGCTCTGGGTGAACTGCTTTTCTGTGTACCAACCTTGCCAGCTTGCACTCGGCCGAGACGGACGCATTTTTCTCTTCTCCCTCCCTCCTTAGCTTTCCTGCTTCTGTGGCATGTTGTCTGTGAGGCTGCAGCTTTGCTCTTCTGGAAAATGACAAAAATGGATCTGTTAAAGTGGTCTCTGAACGCAATTGACACTATTTTTTCCACAAGACATTCGGGGGCGGAGGACCCAACCTGTCCTGCCGGGACGCATGTGATGGGTTACGTGATGGACTCGTGGACGAGATGGCAGGTCATGTGCCTTTACACGCTTTCTGTGGAGGACGTCGATGTGTATATATTTGGCTTGGTGGTGACCGGCTTTCTGCTGTGTGGAGCGGGCAGGGCACTGGTTTAGTGGTCCTAGTTGAACCGGAACCACCCAGATCTCCTCTGCCACCGAAACCCAGAAGTACTGGAACCGCCAAGTCCCAAATTCCCAGGTGGCCACTGCCTCCGCTCGTCGGATCCGGTACTGCTGGCGGGAAAGAACACAAACACACAGGTTGGGATGCGACCGCACCCAGTAGATGAGAGGGGCAAAGCCGCCTCCACCTCTTGTCACACTGAAGCAGGAAAGGTGAGTACTTATCTGAACACTTGGCCTTCCGCTGTCCTGAAAAGTTTATAAAGTATCGTCACAAAGATACAGTATCTGTTGCAGAGGTGATTACCTTAAACTCAAGGTGATATCTCGGCACTGAGGTGGAGACGCTGTCCTGCTGATATACCTCCGTACTGAGTGAAGTCAGCTGTGTCCAGTAATGGGTGACAGCTGTCATCCTGGCTGCTCTCATCAGGCGGCGGCGCCCTCTGGTGCCTGGAGCCCGCACTCCAGGCAGGGCGCCCTCTGGTGGTGATGGGCCAGCAGTACCTCCTCTTCAGCGGCCCACACACAACAGGACCCCCCCCTCAACGGGCGCCTCCTGGTGCACGACCGGGCTTCTCCGGATGGCGACGGTAAAAGTCGGCCAGGAGGGCCGGGTCCAGGATGAAGCTCCTCTTCACCCAGGAGCGTTCTTCGGGGCCGTACCCCTCCCAGTCCACCAGGTACTGAAGACCCCGGCCCATTCGACGGACATCGAGGAGCCGACGCACGGTCCAAGCCGGTTCCCCGTCGATGATCCGGGCAGGAGGTGGTGCCGGACCCGGGGTGCAGAGGGGTGAGGTGTGATGGGGTTTTATCCGGGAGACGTGAAACACTGGGTGAATCCGCAGTGAGGCCGGAAGCTGAAGCCTCACTGCGGCGGGATTGATGACTTTGAGGACTTTGAAGGGACCGATGTATCGTTCTTGGAGCTTGGGGGAGTCCACTTGAAGGGGAATGTCCTTGGTGGACAACCACACTGCCTGCCCAGGACGATACGTGGGAGCCGGGGACCGCCGCCGGTCTGCATGTGTCTTCGCCCTCGTCCGGGCCTTCAACAAGGCAGAGCGGGCGGCATGCCACACCCGACGGCACCTCCGTAGGTGGGCCTGGACCGAGGGCACACCGACCTCTCCCTCGACCACCGGAAACAAGGGGGGCTGATACCCCAAGCACACCTCAAACGGGGAGAGGCCGGTGGCAGATGACACTTGGCTGTTGTGAGCGTACTCGATCCAGGCCAGGTGGGTACTCCAGGCCGTCGGGTGCGCGGCTGTCACACAGCGTAGTGTCTGCTCCAATTCCTGATTTGCCCGCTCTGCTTGCCCGTTGGTCTGGGGGTGATACCCAGACGAGAGGCTGACCGTGGCCCCCAGTTCCCGGCAAAAACTCCTCCAGACGTGTGAGGTGAACTGGGGACCGCGATCGGAGACGATGTCTGATGGGATGCCATGCAGACGGACGACGTGGTGGACCAGGAGGTCCGCTGTCTCCTGGGCCGTTGGAAGCTTCGGGAGGGCCACGAAGTGGGCCGCCTTGGAGAAACGGTCCACTATCGTGAAGACTACGGTGTTTCCCTGGGACGGCGGGAGACCCGTGACGAAGTCCAGGCCGATATGGGACCAGGGGCGATGAGGCACGGGCAGTGGCTGTAGCTGCCCTGAGGTCTTCTTGTGGTCAGCCTTGCCCCTGGCGCAGGTGGTACAGGCCTGGATGTAGTCCCGGACGTCGGCCTCCAGGGATGCCCACCAGAAGCGTTGCCGGACGACTGTCACGGTCCTTCGCACCCCTGGGTGACAGGAGAGCTTAGAACCATGACAGAAGTCCAGGACTGCAGCCCTAGCCTCTGGTGGGACGTATAGTTTGTCCTTTGGTCCGTTTCCGGGGTCCGGGACACGGGTCAGGGCCTCCCGGACGGTCTTCTCCACGTCCCAGGTGAGGGCGGGCACGATAGTGGACTCCGGGATGATGGGATCCGGGGGATCCGACGGTTCCGTTTTGACTTCATCCTCGTGCACCCGGGACAATGCGTCCGATCTTTGATTCTTGGTCCCGGGGCGGTAGGTAATCCGGAAGTCAAAACGGCCAAAGAACAGTGACCAGCGGGCTTGCCTGGGGTTCAGACGCTTAGCGGTCCTGATGTACTCCAGGTTCCGATGGTCAGTGAAAACCGTGAATGGCACGGCTGTTCCCTCCAACAGATGTCTCCACTCTTCGAGGGCCTCTTTCACAGCAAGGAGTTCCCGATTGCCGACGTCATAATTCCGTTCAGCGGGGGTCAACCTGCGAGAGAAATAGGCACACGGGTGAAGGACCTTATCGGTCTTCCCGCTCTGGGAGAGCACCGCTCCTATCCCTGAGTCCGAGGCATCCACTTCAACCACTAACTGGCGGCTAGGATCGGGCTGCACCAGAACTGGTGCAGACGAGAAGCGCCGTTTCAACTCCTTGAACGCGGCCTCGCACCGGTCCGACCAGGTGAAGGGAACTTTTGGAGAGGTCAGGGCTGTCAGGGGGCTAACTACCTGACTGTAGCCCTTAATGAACCTCCTATAGAAATTAGCAAAGCCGAGGAACTGTTGCAGCTTCCTACGGCTTGTGGGTTGGGGCCAATCTCTCACCGCCGCAACCTTGGCCGGATCCGGGGCGACGGAGTTAGAGGAGATGATAAACCCCAGGAAGGACAAAGAAGTGCGGTGGAACTCACACTTCTCGCCCTTCACAAACAGACGGTTCTCCAACAACCGCTGCAGGACCTGACGGACATGCCGGACATGAGTCTCAGGATCCGGGGAAAAGATGAGTATATCGTCTAGATATACGAAGACGAACCGGTGCAGGAAGTCCCGCAAGACATCGTTTACCAACGCTTGGAAGGTCGCGGGAGCATTAGTGAGACCGAACGGCATGACCAGGTACTCAAAATGACCTAAGGGGGTGTTAAATGCCGTCTTCCATTCGTCTCCCTTCCGAATCCGAACCAAATGATACACATTCCTAAGATCCAGCTTGGTGAAAATCTTGGCTCCATGCAAGGGGGTGAACACTGAATCCAACAAGGGCAACGGGTATCGGTTGCGGACCGTGATCTCGTTCAACCCCCTGTAATCAATGCATGGACGAAGTCCGCCATCTTTTTTACCCACAAAAAAGAAACCTGCGCCCATCGGTGAGGTGGAATTCCGGATCAACCCAGCGGCTAATGAGTCCCGGATGTAGGTCTCCATTGATTCGCGTTCCGGCCGTGAGAGGTTGTACAGCCTACTGGACGGGAACTCACTGCCTGGAACCAAATCAATGGCACAATCGTACGGGCGGTGGGGAGGAAGCGTGAGAGCCAGATCCTTGCTGAACACGTCAGCGAGGTCATGGTACTCCGCTGGCACCGCCTTCAGATTGGGCGGGACTCGGACCTCCTCCTTAGCTTGGGAGCCGGGAGGAACCGAGGAACCGAGACACTCCCGATGGCAGGTTTCGCTCCACTGCACCACTACCCCGGACGGCCAATCAATCCGGGGATTGTGCTTAAGCATCCATGGAAACCCTAAAACCACACGGGAGGTGGCCTGAGTCACGAAGAACTCGATCACCTCCCGGTGGTTACCTGACACCACCAGAGTTACTGGAGGTGTCTTATGCGTGATTGGTGGGAGTAGGGAGCCATCTAGTGCTCGAACCTGCACAGGCGAGGTAAGAGCCACCAGAGGGAGCCCTATCTCCCTGGCCCATCTGCTGTCAAGCAGATTCCCCTCAGAGCCCGTGTCCACCAGTGCTGGGGCCTTCAGGGTCGAATCCTCATACAGGATTGTGACTGGGAGTCGTGTAGCAATGTGGGTGTGTCCCACGTGAATGTTTTGGCCCACCCCTGGCCCAGTCTCTAAGGGCGGGCGTTGGAGTTTAACCGCTCGGGGCAGTCGTTTGCCATATGCTCACTCGAGCCACAAACATAACAAGCTTCGTGGGCCCGCCTCCTTTGTGCTCCAGGTGCCCTAAATGTTGCCCTGCTCGTGTCCATAGCTTCGTCAGCAGGGGGAGCCGTAAGCGCACGGAGCGCAGGAACAGAGGAGCGTGGGGAGGGCGGAGCTCGATCGGACCCGGAAGGGAGAGGGACGACGCGTGCCTGGCCACGCCCTTCGCCTCGTTCCCGACGGCGTTCTTCTAACCGGTTGTCGAGTCGTATGACTAGATCAATGAGCCCATCTAAATCTCGCGGTTCGTCCTTAGCCACCAGGTGCTCTTTTAGGACCAGAGACAGTCCGTTTACAAAGACAGCGCGGAGGGCAGTGCTATTCCAGCCGGATCTCGCCGCCGCGATGCGGAAGGCGACTGCATAGGCAGCTGCGCTCCGACGTCCCTGTCGCATGGACAGTAGTGCGGTTGAAGCGGACTCTCCTCTGTTGGGATGATCGAACACCGTTCTGAGCTCCCGTACAAACCTATCGTATGTATGAAGGAGCCGAGAGTTCTGCTCCCAGAGCGCTGTAGCCCAAGCGCGTGCCTCCCCGCGAAGCAGGTTTATCACATAAGCTACTTTGCTAGCATCAGTCGCGTACATCACGGGACGCTGAGCGAAGACGAGCGAACACTGCATAAGAAAGTCCGCGCACGTCTCCACACAGCCTCCGTACGGTTCTGGAGGGCTTATGTATGCTTCTGGGGACGGAGGGAGGGACCGTTGAACGACCAGTGGAACGTTACTTTCGCGCGCAGGGTCCTCGGGAGGGAGAGCCGCAGCGGCGCCCGAAGGGCGTGCCTCCACTTGTGCGGCGAGAGCCTCCACCCTGCGGTTTAGGAGAACGTGTTGCTCGGTCATTAAATCGATCCGAGAGGTGAAAGCGGTGAGGATCCGCTGCAACTCACCGATTACCCCTCCCGAAGCCTCCGCCACGTCTTGGTCTTCCAGTGGCCGTTCAACAGCCGGTTGACGCCCCTCGGGATCCATGACGCTGGCCGAGATATCCTGTTGTGAAAGTGTAGGTACACGGACCCACAACAGGGGGCGCAATGAACGGACAATGGAGAAAAGTAAGAACAAGTTTTACTGTTGTGAAAATAGCACAACTGATACAACAATTAGCAATTTGTAAGCCGAAATCTGCTGGTGTCTTGTGGGCAGGCCCGAAGGTAGGAGACGTCCGTCCTAGTTGAACCGGAACCACCCAGATCTCCTCTGCCACCGAAACCCAGAAGTACTGGAACCGCCAAGTCCCAAATTCCCAGGTGGCCACTGCCTCCGCTCGTCGGATCCGGTACTGCTGGCGGGAAAGAACACAAACACACAGGTTGGGATGCGACCGCACCCAGTAGATGAGAGGGGCAAAGCCGCCTCCACCTCTTGTCACACTGAAGCAGGAAAGGTGAGTACTTATCCGAACACTTGGCCTTCCGCTGTCCTGAAAAGTTTATAAAGTATCGTCACAAAGATACAGTATCTGTTGCAGAGGTGATTACCTTAAACTCAAGGTGATATCTCGGCACTGAGGTGGAGACGCTGTCCTGCTGATATACCTCCGTACTGAGTGAAGTCAGCTGTGTCCAGTAATGGGTGACAGCTGTCATCCTGGCTGCTCTCATCAGGCGGCGGCGCCCTCTGGTGCCTGGAGCCCGCACTCCAGGCAGGGCGCCCTCTGGTGGTGATGGGCCAGCAGTACCTCCTCTTCAGCGGCCCACACACAACACTCTTGCCAGTTTTCCGGTAGATCAGGGCAGTGCCTAATCCTAGAAGCAGAAGCCCTCCTACCATAAAGACAAATAACAATAGATCCTTGACTTCTTCCACAGAGAGTGGCGCCAAGCACGCGACGCGCCAATTCTTCCAGGCATCGAGAACGTAGCCCGCGGGATAGGATCCTTCTGGGCATGCAGGGTCCCCCAACCCTGATTTCCTTGTTGAAAAGATGGTGTCAATAGCGTTGAGAGACCAACTGATCAATTCCATGGTGAAGTTGGGACTTTGAAGGTTGAGGCAGAGATAGAGACAAACAGGAGGAGAGGAGGAGATGCGACCGCCCTCTCCAGACTCCCAAGCTCCTAGACTAGGCCATCACCTCCCCTGTTTTACTGTATCCTTCAGAATTTCTTTGATGGATTTTAAAAATTTCTGTATGATTATAGAGTACAGGTGATACCACAACTAGGACTTCAGAGAATTTGTGTAAATGGAAATCAAGAATCACAATATATGCAGTTGAATGGTTATTACTGATGCAACGCAAAATGGACATGAGACTTCACATGTTGTTTTAGAAGTCATATTTCTCTGAAAGTAAAATACCTTGCCTTTTCACTCACTCACTCACTCTTTCATTTTCAACTACTTATCCGGGATCGGGTCATGGGGGTAACAGCTCCAGCAGGGGACCCCAGCCTTCCCTTTCCCAGACCACATTGCCCACCTCTGTCTGGCGGATCCCAAGTAGTTCCCAGTGAGCTGTCCATGGTGCTGATCAGACATGGACCACATTAACATTCTGTGGCACATTCAAAGGATTGTCAGTCATGCTGTGTATTAACAAAACAAATGACAAAATGAGAAACCATAATGTGTGATACACTTTACTTATTTCAGAATAATTCATGAAAACAGAGCTTTCTGTGTGGCCTGTAGTCTGAACTGACTGACAATAGGTTTTCAATAATTTACACACTCATTTGTCAGCGTCATTCCCTCATCATTTAAGAATTGAATTAATATACGCATATTGTCTGTGGAATGCAAAATAGTTTATCAGGAAAAGCACACTCTATTTACTCTATTTATTTCTTTAATTTGGGATTTGGGGTGGCAGAGTGCCTTAGCGGTTAGCACTGTTGCCTCTGTGCCAGCCTCCTCCCAGGTCCAAAGACATGAGGTTTAGGTGAAATTAAGTTGCCTGTAGGTGTGTGTGAATGTGTTTGTCTGTCTATATGTATTGGCCCTGGAATGAAGTGGCAGTCTGTCCAAGTGCAACCCATCTCTTCCTCAATGACTGCTGGGACAGGCTCCAGCCCCGCTGAGCTTTTGTTTGTTTGTTTGTTTTTTAATTAATAATTTGGGATTTTCTCTATAGGTGTGCTTGCAGGTGTGAATGCGCTTGTTTGTCTATATGTGGCCCCGTGACAGACTGGCATCCTGTCCAGGGTGTACCCCGCCTCACGTGACCCTTAATTGGAGTAAGCGGGATGAAGATGAGTGAGTGAGTAATTTGGGGGTTTTGTGCATTGTTGTAGTGTACTTTTATTATTGGTGTTTATTTTTTTATCACTGGAGTTTATTCCTATGAAATCCATATTTAAATGGTAATGATTATTATTATTATTATTATTATTATTATTATTATTATTATTATTATTATTCACAACTGTAAGTTTGGCTTGTCAGGAGAAATTCTGTCCTTCCATACGTCCTTTCAGCAAACTTTCGTATTTGAAAACTCAAGAACTGTAAAACTCTCAAAATCAAATGTTTTATACAATAATACTGGGAGGTCAAAGCACTGCATGGCAACAAAAAACAAAACAAAAAAACCCACACATTTTGGGTTTGAAGTAAGAAATGTAACAGAAGCCCTGAAATGCTCACATCATTCACTAGATGGTGTCTTTGTCAATTAAATCACTCCACTTTGTGCACTCCCCTCCTCACAGTCTTGTCCGTGTATAATCTTTGTTCACTAGCCACGCCACTTTCTAGATCTTTCCTCACATGCACCTCGTTAACGGCACCTGTTTCTCGTCTTACATCCTGATTAGTCCACCTGCATTTAAACCTCACAGTCCTTCACTTCCCTGCCAGATTGTTGTCTCTGTACACTTTCCAGTGCCCGTTTTTCAGTCCTGAATGTGCCAAACCGTGTTCTGATTTCTGCTCTGTTCGCCTCTTGCCTCTCCCCGGATGTCCATGACTGCTCATGCCACAGAACCCCGCTTGTCCATGACTGTGTCTCAGCCTAACCCTGCTTGTACCTCTGCCGCGTTGACTGATCACGTGCACTGTACCCAAGCCTGGAATAAAGGCCATGATTTCATTCACACCTAAACCTAGTCTGGGAGTCTGTATTGCGGGTCCAGCCGCTCCTGGTGCCGGGCCGCTGCCTGCCCTGACACTTACATTTGTGTCCCTTTCCCTTATGGGCAACGTACTTGTTATTAATGAATTATTTATTTATTTATTTATGAGTATATGAGTTGCACCTGAGTATAAGTCGCAGGAACTCCTAAACTATATATATATATATATATATATATATATATATATATATATATATATATATATATATATATATATATATATATATATATATATATATAATATTAAAAACAATCCCATGACTTGTACTCCGGGAAGTACGGTATGGTACACAAGCAAAACAAAGTTGCTTTTTGGTCTGATCTGGTGTGGAGCAGTTCACCCACTTCTAATAAGTCTTTCCTGATTTTCTGCTCTTTTAATCTGAAGATACATAAGATTATATCATTTATTGTTTTTGAATTACAGTGTTAACAACCAAGAGAGGGTGGGATCATTTATCCATTCCCTCACTGCATTTTACAGGGAATGTTCTGAAAACAATTTGCTTACAAGTCAAAGTAACAGAAAACATACTGATCAGAAACATTGTCTCTGCCTGCAGCTCTGGACGAATCTGTGAGAACACATCTGTCTTTTTTCAAAATTGGCACAGAAACTCATCCCAACCTGAACGAGACCTTTGCCCAGGTCCCAGGAGTTGACATCAAAGTGGAACACAGCAGCTGTCAGGTTTCATTATGTTGTAAAAATTCTGAATGCTGGGTGAAATGTTGGCCTCCACAATCAGCAGTAACAAGATTCCACAGTGACTTAGACGGCAGCCACAGCATGACACAGAAACATGCAGATATGAGACTTTCAAGTCTCGGATGAACTCCACTTATTTCTCTACAACTGTGCCATTAAATGGCCTTTTCATTTTTGCTTTTTTATGCCATCTCTGGTGACAAAGTAAATCTATTACTGACAGAAAAGGCAAACTGAATTTCTGCTATCAACAGATAATGACAATGACTGGATGCTGCAGAGCGACGAGACGTGAAAACACAATGCAGTAAATCAGCAAGGAAAAGCGAACAACATTATCTTTGGGAACATATTAAAAATCAAGACATGCAATTCTACCATACTGTCTTACCAAAATTTCCATCTGAATGTAGAGATTAAAACCAGGTTTCCCAAGGATCCTTAAAAAGTCTTAAAAGGTGATGAATTTCTTCATCTAAAAATAAGGCAGTAATTGGCATTAAAATGTCTTAAATGACTTTCAAATGACTAAAAAATGCCAAGACATGGGAAACAGGATTGTATTCATTTTCTTCTGACACTGCAATTAAAAATATCAAAATAAATGCAATATCTATTTTTTAATTATTATTATTATTATTATTATTATTATTATTATTATTATTATTATTATTATTTAGAATTCAGTGAAACACTATGCCAATCAAGAGAGTGGAACTAATAAATCACTTTTGTTTGTTGCCGGAACGCTCACAGCAGAGACACTTTGGAAGTTTAAATTTAATGAAATTGGTTTTTCAGGAGGACAGCATCATGGCTTAGTGGTTAGCACTGGTGCCTCACAGCAAGAGGGTCGTGGGATCAATTCCCACCTGTGGCCTTTCTGTGTGGAGTTTGCATGTTCTCCCTGCGTTTGTGTGCTCCGGTTTCCTCCCACATCCAAAGACATATATACCTTTTTCTTGAGCCGCTTGAGTGGGTAGGGAGAGTTCCCATGGGATAAAAAAGCTTTTCAACCTATCATCCCTGGTTCTCAAGACCAGGCACCTAAGTGGCTCTACTCTACTCTACTCTACTCTTTCTACTCTCCTATTTTACTCTTCCTTTTTAGATATTTAGATATACCTTTATATACTAGCATAGTTCCACCTTAGAACTGGAATATAATATATAAGATATACCTTACTGAATTTTCATGCAGGTTAGGTAAATTAGAAAACTTTTAAATTAACCGTGTGTGTGTTCGTCTGTCTGTGTGTGACCCTGTGACAAACTGTCCAGTGAGTACACCACCTCATTCCGTATAACTGCTGGGAATGCTGGAAATTTGAATCTGCCTGGTCATACCCACAGCCGGCTATTTTGGGGTAATTTTCAGTTTAACTTTTTAAAAAATGGTACCAGTTTGTTCCCCATGTCATGAGGATTCAGAATATATAGAGATTTTAGTGCTACATATTATAGTTTGGGAGTTTAAAAAAAATGAGGTGGGCTTCATAGATAATTGGCAAAGCTTCTGGGGAAAACCTGGTCTTGTTAGGAGAGACGGCATCCATCCCACTTTGGATGGAGCAGCTCTCATTTCTAGAAATCTGGCCAATTTTCTTAAATCCTTCAAACCGTGACTATCCAGGGTTGGGACCAGGAAGCAGAGTTGTAGTCTTACACACCTCTCTGCAGCTTCTCTCCCCCTGCCATCCCCCCAATACCCCATCCCCGTAGAGACGGTGCCTGCTCCCAGAGCTTTAATTCATTTGAAAGCTTGACTCTTAGTCTTGTCCATCCAAATTGGAAGTCCCAAAAACCAGTTTTATTTGTTATTATCTATCGTCCACCTGGTCGTTACTGTGAGTTTCTCTGTGAATTTTCAGACCTTTTGTCTGACTTAGTGCTTAGCTCAGATAAGATAATTATAGTGGGCAATTTTAACATCCACACAGATGCTGAGAATGACAGCCTCAACACTGCATTTAATCTATTATTGGACTCAATTGGCTTTGCTCAAAATGTAAATGAGTCCACCCACCACTTTAATCATATCTTAGATCTTGTTCTGACTTATGGTATGGAAATTGAAGACTTAACAGTATTCCCTGAAAACTCCCTTCTGTCTGCTCATTTCTTAATAGCATTTACATTTACTCTGATGGACTACCCAAGTTTCATTACACTAGAAATCTTTCAGAAAGCGCTGTAACTAGGTTTAAGGATATGATTCCTTCTTTATGTTGTCCAATGCCATATACCAACACAGTGTAGAGTAGCTACCTAAACTCTGTGAGTGAGATAGAATATCTCGTCAATAGTTTTACATCCTCATTGAAGACAACTTTGGATGCTGTAGCTCCTCTGAAAAAGAGAGCCTTAAATCAGAAGTGCCTGACTCCGTGGTATAACTCACAAACTCGCAGCTTAAAGCAGATAACCCGTAAGTTGGAGAGGAAATGGCATCTCACTAATTTAGAAGATCTTCACTTAGCCTGGAAAAAGAGTCTGTTGCTCTATAAAAAAGCCCTCCGTAAAGCTAGGACATCTTACTACTCATCACTAATTGAAGAAAATAAGAACAACCCCAGGTTTCTTTTCAGCACTGTAGCCAGGCTGACAGAGTCAGAGCTCTATTGAGCCGAGTATTCCTTTAACTTTAACTAGTAATGACTTCATGACTTTCTTTACTAATAAAATTCTAACTATTAGAGAAAAAATTACTCATAACCATCCCAAAGACATATCGTTATCTTTGGCTGCTTTCAGTGATGCCGGTATTTGGTTAGACTCTTTCTCTCCGATTGTTCTGTCTGAGTTATTTTCATTAGTTACTTCCTCCAAACCATCTACATGTCTATTAGACCCCATTCCTACCAGGCTGCTCAAGGAAGCCCTACCATTAATTAATGCTTCGATCTTAAATATGATCAATCTATCTTTATTAGTTGGCTATGTACCACAGGCTTTTAAGGTGGCAGTAATTAAACCATTACTTAAAAAGCCATCACTTGACCCAGCTATCTTAGCTAATTATAGGCCAATCTCCAACCTTCCTTTTCTCTCAAAAATTTTTGAAAGGGTAGTTGTAAAACAGCTAACTGATCATCTGCAGAGGAATGGTCTATTTGAAGAGTTTCAGTCAGGTTTTAGAATCCATCATAGTACAGAAACAGCATTAGTGAAGGTTACAAATGATCTTCTTATGGCCTCAGACAGTGGACTCATCTCTGTGCTTGTTGTGTTAGACCTCAGTGCTGCTTTTGATACTGTTGACCATAAAATTTTATTACAGAGATTAAAGCATGCCATAGGTATTAAAGGCACTGCGCTGCAGTGGTTTTAATCATATTTATCTAATAGATTACAATTTGTTCATGTAAATGGGGAATCTTCTTCACAGACTAAGGTTAATTATGGAGTTCCACAAGGTTCTGTGCTAGGACCAATTTTATTCACTTTATACATGTTTCCCTTAGGCAGTATTATTAGACAGCATTGCTTAAATTTTCATTGTTATGCAGATGATACCCAGCTTTATCTATCCATGAAGCCAGAGGACACACACCAATTAGCTAAACTGCAGGATTGTCTTACAGACATAAAGACATGGATGACCTCTAATTTCCTGCTTTTAAACTCAGATAAAACTGAAGCTATTGTACTTGGCCCCACAAATTTTAGAAACATGGTGTCTAATCAGATCCTTACTCTGGATGGCATTACCCTGACCTCTAATAATACTGTGAGAAATCTTGGAGTCATTTTTGATCAGGATATGTCATTCAATGCGCATATTAAACAAATATGTAGGACTGCTTTTTTGCAATTGCGCAATATCTCTAAAATTAGAAAGGTCTTGTTTCAGAGTGATGCTGAAAAACAAATTCATGCATTTATTTCCTCTAGGCTGGACTATTGTAATTCATTATTTAAGTTTTAAATTAAATTATTAGTTAATTCAAAATGCTGCAGCTAGAGTACTGACAGGGACTAGAAGGAGAGAGCATATCTCACCCATATTGGCCTCTCTTCATTGGCTTCCTGTTAATTCTAGAATAGAATTTAAAATTCTTCTTCTTACTACTAATAATCAGGTCCCATCATATCTTAGGGACCTCATAGTACCATATCACCCCAATAGAGTGCTTCGCTCTAGACTGCAGGTTTACTTGTAGTTCCTAGAGTTTTTAAGAGTAGAATGGGAGGCAGAGCCTTCAGCTTTCAGGCTCCTCTCCTCTGGAACCAGCTCCCAATTCAGATCAGGGAGACAGACACCCTCTCTACTTTTAAGATTAGGCTTAAAACTTTCCTTTTTGCTAAAGCTTATAGTTAGGGCTGGATCAGGTGACCCTGAACGATCCCTTAGTTATGCTGCTATAGACTTAGACTGCTGGGGGGTTCCCATGATGCACTGAGTGTTTCTTTCTCTTTTTGCTCTGTATGCACCACTCTGCATTTAATCGTTAGTGATTGATCTCTGCTCCCCTCCACAGCATGTCTTTTTCCTGGTTCTCTCCCTCAGCCCCAACCAGTCCCAGCAGAAGACTGCCCCTCCCTGAGCCTGGTTCTGCTGGAGGTTTCTTTCTGTTAAAAGGGAGTTTTTCCTTCCCACTGTCGCCAAGTGCTTGCTCACAGGGGGTCGTTTTGACCGTTGGGGTTTTTCCATAATTATTGTATGGCCTTGCCTTACAATATAAAGCGCCTTGGGGCAGCTGTTTGTTGTGATTTGGCGCTATATAAATAAAGTTGATTTGATTTGATTTGATTTTGATTTATCGCACATGGTACAACACTGTATGGTCTTACATAAATGGCTATTTTGGGGGTAATTTTCAGTTCAACTTTAAAAAAAAATGGTACCAGTTTGTTCCCCATGTCATGAGAATTCAGAATATATTATAGTTTGGGAGTCTATCCCGGACAGACAAACAGACGTAGCCCTTTATGTGTGTGTGTATATGTATATATATATATATATATATATATATATATATATATATATATATATATATATATATATATATATATATATATATATATATATATATACATATATATATATATATATACCGCGTCGGCACAGGAAAAACACCTCCATTGGAAGCCTTAAGGACAAGTTGGAACATGTCCTGCTGTTAAACAATTTCTCATATACTCACTCCACTGAAAGCCATCAAAAGCCACCTGGATTTTACAAATGGTTATCAACACGGAGGTGTTTTTCCTGTGCCGCCGCACCGCGTCGGCTGCGTCCCGACGCGCAGACCCGTCCGCACGTCTTTCATTAAAAAAATCTCCTTTAACAGTGGAATATCCGGATAAAATGCTGAAACCGACTTCTTCTGAAACTTCTCTGTTCTCTCACGATGTCCTGGATCAATAGAGCCTGAAATGTGGAGGTTTTCAGCTTGAACAGGCTGACGATGGCGGCTGAGAGCGCAGCGCGACGTCTCGCACCGTGAAAAGTCCTTAAAGCGACAGAATCACCTCAAAATCTCTCATCAGCCGTTAAAATTTTCACTGAAAACCAGCTTAATTTTTCGAACCGTGTCCACTTTGATGTGTCTCACAGGTTTAGAAAAAATTTTGATCAAACAACGCGCCAGTCTCTCAGCAACTTCTCAGACAAAGGAATTCCGATGAGGGGCTGGACGACTCCTCCCACAAGGAGTGCTCACAGGCGAATGACGTCACCGACAGGCGTGGAAAAACTCACGCATGCGCACGAGGGTTCAAGCATGTCGAACGTAAAAACATATGAATGAAATCCATATAGTTTTTGAAAAAAATAAAAAGGACCGTTACTTTATTGACAGCCCTCGTATATCATATCTCATTTATATGCAGAATGAAATAGGACTGTGCTACAATAACCCGCTCCCTCCTGAGTCGCAGCTCATCTTGTGCTTGTTTACTGACGCTCATGTTTCAGCATAGAATGAGCACGTCAGGATCAGACTCTGCAGTCTGTCTTCATCTTCAGGACACTCCTTTGATGATAACATTATATACTTATTTTTTCTTTTTTGCACATCAAGGGTAGATGATTGAGAATTCTGTAATAAGTTATGTGTGTAAAAATGTAAAAACCTTTTAAAAGTAGTAGATGTTGCAGTGGTAGTGCAAAGTAGAGCGCAGCACCACACAAGTGACTCTGATTTGTACAAATCTTAGCACACATGGAGGTGGGCTCCAGAACTGGCCAAATTTACCGAAGGCCGATCATTGGGGTCAAGCTGATAGCTCTTTTTTTGAGTGAAGGTCAAAGTCATTGGGATCAACGATCAGATTGTTGTTTGATTTTATAGATACAATAAGCTTCAGTAAGACACTACAAAATAATTAGAAAGACCATCAACTGAACACATGGAAGTTACTGAAACAAAGTTTTTAATAAGAGTTCGCCTGAAAGAATCATGTCATGTACACAAAAATAACAAAAAGCACAATAATCACCATGAAGCTTTTGCCCCTCATCTGCTGAACTTTAGTTTTGAAGGTTTGCAAACTTAACTGTTCAGATGGACTTTTTAATTGGTAAGTGAAGAATCCACCCACACAAACACACATAGTGTACTCAACAAAAATATAAACACAACACTTTTGGTTTTGCTCCCATTTTGTATGAGATGAACTCAAAGATCTAAAACTTTTTCCACATACACAATATCACCATTTCCCTCAAATATTGTTCACAAACCAGTTTAAATCTGTGATAGTGAGCACTTCTCCTTTGCTGAGATAGTCCATCCCACCTCACAGGTGTGCCATATCAAGATGCTGATTAGACACCATGATTAGTGCACAGGTGTGCCTTAGACTGCCCACAATAAAAGGCCACTCTGAAAGGTGCAGTTTTATCACACAGCACAATGCCACAGATGTCGCAAGATTTGAGGGAGCGTGCAATTGGCATGCTGACAGCAGGAATGTCAACCAGAGCTGTTGCTCGTGTATTGAATATTCATTTCTCTACCATAAGCCGTCTCCAAAGGCGTTTCAGAGAATTTGGCAGTACATCCAACCAGCCTCACAACCACAGACCACGAGTAACCACACCAGCCCAGGACCTCCACATCCAGCATGTTCACCTCCAAGATCATCTGAGACCAGCCACTCGGACAGCTGCTGAAACAATCGGTTTGCATAACCAAAGAATTTCTGCACAAACTGTCAGAAACCGTCTCAGGGAAGCTCATCTGCATGCTCGTCGTCTTCATCGGGCTCTCGACCTGACTCCAGTTCGTCGTCGTAACCGACTTGAGTGGGCAAATGCTCACATTCGCTGGCGTTTGGCACGTTGGAGAGGTGTTCTCTTCACGGATGAATCCCGGTTCACACTGTCCAGGGCAGATGGCAGACAGCGTGTGTGGCGTCGTGTGGGTGAGCGGTTTTCTGATGTCAATGTTGTGGATCGAGTGGCCCATGGTGGCGGTGGGGTTATGGTATGGGCAGGCGTCTGTTATGGATGAAGAACACAGGTGCATTTTATTGATGGCATTCTGAATGCACAGAGATACCGTGACGAGATCCTGAGGCCCATTGTTGTGCCATACATCCAAGAACATCACCTCATGTTGCAGCAGGATAATGCACGGCCCCATGTTGCAAGGATCTGTACACAATTCTTGGAAGCTGAAAATGTCCCAGTTCTTGCATGGCCGGCATACTCACCGGACATGTTACCCATTGAGCATGTTTGGGATGCTCTGGACCGGCGTATACGACAGCGTGTACCAGTTCCTGCCAATATCCAGCAACTTCGCACAGCCATTGAAGAGGAGTGGACCAACATTCCACAGGCCACAATTGACAACCTGATCAACTCTATGCGAAGGAGATGTGTTGCACTGCATGAGGCAAATGGTGGTCACACCAGATACTGACTGGTATCCCCCCACCAATAAAACAAAACTGCACCTTTCAGAGTGGCCTTTTAGTGTGGACAGTCTAAGGCACACCTGTGCACTAATCATGGTTTCTAATCAGCATCTTGGTATGGCACACCTGTGAGGTGGGATGGATTATCTCAGCAAAGGAGAAGTGCTCACTATCACAGATTTAGACTGGTTTGTGAACAATTTTTGAGGGAAATGGTGATATTGTGTATGTGGAAAAAGTTTTAGATCTTTGAGTTCATCTCATACAAAATGGGAGCAAAACCAAAAGAGTTGCATTTATATTTTTGTTGAGTGTATGTACTAATGTCACCTACTGGCATTCAAAAAAAAAAAAAACTTAGATTTGTCAGACATAGTGACCAGTATCAAAGTTCGTTGTACTCCCTGTTCCTGCTCCCAGGGTCACCTCCTGCTCACTTCAAGTTCTTCTCATTATTAAGTTCAACCAGCATGCACACACATAATGTACAGTACAAAGATGCTTTTATGGGTCTGATTCTGATTTTCTGGTGGTGTTGCCAAGGAGATGGACCATATTTTCATGGGACAACGCTGGAGAATTCTGCAGGACTTTAAGGTCTATAGAAGTGCCCAGTTTGTTGTGGCTTCCCTGGGGGGTTCATCTTAAATCTTGCAGACTCCCATCTCTTCAGTGATCAAGATTAAATCTGGCCAGACTTAAATATCAGGCTGTCTTTCAGAAACTGTGCAAAACACAAGCACATGTGTTGTGGGGGGAGCCGACACTCTGGCACTCCACATGTGCAACGACACAGTCGTAGGGGTACTTAGACAATTTTCACTACCAGCTTGACAGTGATCGTCCGCAGACTGTTTTCATGATGATAGTACGAATGTCCACACATTTTCTAAGTGCCATGCGAGTGGTGTTAGATGTTCATATGTGCCAGCTGGAATTTGGCTGACACCTACCGCGAGAGGGTTCGATGGGCTCGCACAGCGCACACTCTGTCTGTCAACCACTGGAGTGCGCAAAAAGGTGTACGAGACAGCTACAATTTTACACGTTTTGCACACGATTCCTGCTTCATGCGCACTTTATGCGCAAATTGACAAATTTGCACTGTGTGTAAAGGGGCCCTAAGGCTTTGCATTGGTATTTGCTCTAGTTGATTTTGGTTTTTAGTCTGGGCACATTTCTCACTAAAGCAGTTGCTGATGTTTCGTCAAAGGAAATCACAGCACAGTTACTGTAGATTTATTTACAGTCCAGCTATTTTATAGAGTGTAGCACAAAAATAAGTGGTTTGAATTGGATGTCTTTCATCACCATGGCATAGGTTTTGTTTTGTAAAAATGAGTGTGGACATGCACTGACAAATGTTCACAGTGGTCCTGAGAGGCACTTTGGAAAAAAGCTCTGCGGTTTGAACGATTTTTCTCTGCCTCTCACATCGTCTGTGTGGGAATAAAACGCTCACTGGAGAAGCACCAAGAAGTAGCTGGGACTGAAGTCCTGTTTGAGTGTCTCTGTTTTCTCTGGTACAATGAGTCTGCAGAGAGCTGCCGGCGTAATGACAGCCTGTGTCTGTGTCTTAAATAAACCTAAAGATATGAATTTTCCATCTACAGTTTTCGACTTGAAAACTCTCCACTACCAGAGAAGTGTCCTCTGATGCCGCCAACACATTCTCGTCCATCGTTGCTCATCATTTGCGGCTGTTCTGTGTCACAATTAAAAAAGCTGATGAATGCACTTTTTTAAAAAGTAGTTGTATCCACAGAGATATAAAAGTTTGAAAATAAATACGTTAATAAGGCTCTTTGTGTTTATTTTTTTCAACATTTTTCAACAAAATGTAACTCATTATAGTTTAAAAGGGGTTTAATAAAATAAAAAAGCAAGCATCAAAGCCACAGACATCACAAATGGGAAAGCAAAAGTCTTTCTGCAATAATGTCACATTGAATTTTAAAGCCCTGTAGTAGTGCAACATTCACATTCTGTCATATCGTATTCTTTTCATATATCAGTTTGTCACACAGACACAATGGGAGCCTCACTATGACATAAATCTCTGGTTCCCAACCTGGGGCCCAAGACCCCTATACGGGTCACCAAAGATTACGGTGGGAAACGTCACATTTTGTGTGAGGGTGTGAAAATTAGAAGTGCATAAAGTCATAGTATCTCACTCAATGGATAATGAGTAATTAAATTGACTGTTTTTCTTGAGATGACCCAAAGAAGAAATATAATGCAATAATAAAATACCCTCAGCCATATAAGCATACAAATAGGAAACATAATGTGACCTTTTGACCACTTAAAATAGGTCAAGGTTAGCCATCTTTGAACTTGTCCAAGTTCTGTGTCCCAAGAATGTTCCCTGTCAATCTGAAGACCAAGGCAGTAATAGGACTGGACCTATGCTGAGCACAGACAGATGGACAGAGGAACGGGTGAATGGGTGCAAAGTCTTTACAATACCCGATAGCCATATTTTGGTCTTGGGTAGAAACGGGAGAGGGATATAAGTAACATGTCAGGTAAAATGGAGGCATGACTCAGAAAACAGTTCGACAGTCAGCCAGGCGGAGGTCACAGACAGATATTAGGCAGAGGTGTGGTTCAAAAGATGAACAAGGTTCAATACATGGTGAGACAAAGTACAAGGGTGAGACTACAGCAAGGTTGAAAAACAAGGCAGGGTCATATACAGCAAGATGGATAACAAGGCTGGAATGAGAGCTGTAGCACAAGACAAGAGAGCACAACGAAGTGGCAAAAACATGAGAAACACAAAAGGGCTTAAATAACACAGGTGGTGATTAGGGAAATGAGACACAGGTGTGTGAGAACACTCAAGGAGGAGGGGCAAACAGAAGGGACCCAGACCAAACCCCAAAAACACAAGCCAAGAGCGTGCACTCAGATAAACACAAAGCAGACAGTACCTGAATAAAAGATAAACTTAAAATATCTAAGACAAAGATGAAGCAAAACCAAAAGCCTAATAGTAAAAATAAAATAAAGAAAACCCAACATGACAAGAACAAAAAATCGAACTAGGAAAACAAAGGTAAGAACTAAAAAGAGATCCTCAGGGGGGAAAAAAAAGACAGGACTCAACTCGTGACTGAAGTATAACAAAGAGATAATCAAAGATCAGGACCAAGCAGGAAAATGAAGAGTGGGAAAAAGGACACAAACAGGGGACAAACCATGACATAGGCCCAGACATTGGACAAACCATGACGTAGGACCAGACAGGGGCAGATCATGACAAAACAGTTATATATGTGTTAAAATTAATTACATTTTTGCCAGAAACAAACAAACATGGGAATGAATTGCGTTATTCTTTTTGCAGTGAGTGCATGTGTGTTTATGCACACAAGCATTTGTGCGAGCTGTGGGGTTGGGCTTGGGAGGGCTCAGCATTTCTTAGATACAAAGAGGGGAATGTCTAAGGAAAAAACTTTGGGAACAACTGACTTAAAGGAACACTTGACCCACAATACCCAACTTGAAAAATCAAGGAGTCTGTGAAAATGTCCAGTCCAACAGAAATAACACTATTTTGACTTAAAAAAAGTAAATTACAATATTGTAGCATGCCAAGGCCATATGTTCCCTATGATATAACTTATAAACTGCTGAATTAGACTCTAATGAGATCCTCATTTCTCTGATGAAGGATGTAGAAAATGACTGACCTCTGTGAAATTGGGGGAAACTGTTTACCATGTAGTGATGTGCCACGATGCCCTCACTGCATGTAGAGAAGTGAATGAAGCTAACCACCTGCATGAAAAGGATTGTGCGATTGACATTCTTGAATCTGGCATGCAGGCAGAAATATATGAGTCCTAGAATCGCCTGTAATTTGGTTTGTCTTTATCACTGTGTCCTGCAGAGAAATTAGTGTATTTTTTATTGTTTACTCTCATGGTATGCAGCTGCCACTGGCAGTTTGTACAGGAACGGTGCCCCCGTACAGTAAGCTGCACGTGTGTACTGTGTGCAGGGGGATTGATCTGACTGTGACGCCGCTCTCACAGCCAGTGATGACATTTCCGCTTAATTTCTTCCAATTCCTGACAAGAAAAGCTAATTATGGCCAAACTGGTGATTCACAGCGGTTGAACAGCACCAATCAACTCACTGCTTGACTAATCAGTTACTGAACGATTTTTACAGTTTTCAGATTCTTCCTCCTCAACACTATTTCTATCGGAATCTTGGTGCAGATTCCCTCAACTCAATCCATTGTCCTCCCCCCGCCCCCCCCCCCCCCCCCCCCCCCCCCAAAAAACAGCAACTTTGACATCTTTGTCACTTGATGGTAATCATTACTCATTTTCTTATGTGGTAAACAAACCCACAACAGCACAGGCCTGGCAGCAACACTTCCAGTCAAACTGCATGTGTTAGCATTTATTTTTGTGGATGGAACCCAGAATGCAGGACATAGCATAGGTTCCATGAAGGAGGTGAATATTTATTTCAAGTGCAAATAATTTGCAATCCAAAAAATGACAGGAAGGAGACAGCAAACAAGCCCGAAGACAATGACGGAACAATTTTTGACATGGATACAGCAGGATAACAAACCAGACTGGTGGAGAAAACACAGGGAACCTTGAAGAGCACCAAACCATGGAAACAGAGAAACTCTGCATAATCCAGGATGCTAAAAGTGAAATCAACCAGCTATCTGAAAAAGAATGTGTAAAAATCAGGGCTAGTAAAGAGTGAAAACAGGAACGAGACCATACGAGACAGGTGTGTGATTAAAAATGAGATACAGGTGTGGAAGCAAGACAGGTGCACACAAACAACAATGACAAACCACAACACTGAAAGTCAGGGAACCCAAACAGCTCTGAGACACCAGAGGAAAACTAAAGATGCACTGAAACATGAATCGCACTAAAAACATACGTATAGACATAAACAAAACCTGACAACAGGACTGTGGGAAAAGTTTGTGGGTGATTAAAACCAATCCAACCTGAAAAAACAAATCACCAAAAACGGGTTGCAAAATAGTTATCCATACATAGAGCCTCATTTTTTCACTAACTACAAGATGATGGCACTACAGGGTTGCACAGAGGGGTGGACCCAAATAATGGCTGCTTCTTCTATTTCCAGGGATTTTTTAAAAATAGTTAGTCAGTCCTGTGATGGACTGGTGTCCTGTCCATGGTGCACCTCACCTCTCGCCCTATGACTGCTGCGATAGGCTGCTGGTATAGGATCCAGCCCCCCGATTGAAGTAAGTGAGTGAGTTAATTAGTCAACAATTTTGTCTATAATGTCACAAAGTTCAAGGTAACATTTTGAAATCACCTTTTTTGTCCAATCACCAAAACTCAGTTATTGTTACATTTATACTGAAAACAAGCAAATATGTGTGAAATTGGAACCAGAAAATATTTACTTTTTTCTTGATAACTGACTTCATATAATTAAATTAGTAAAATGTTAGACTATTTTTTTTTCTGCTGGTTGACTACTCATCTCACTCACTCATCTTCAACCACTTTTCCGGGTTCGGGTCGCGGGGGCAACAGCTCCAGCAGGGGACCCCAGCCTTCCCTTTCCCAGGCCACATTGACCACCTCTGAGTGGGGGATCCCGAGGCATTCCCAGGCCAGTGTGGAGATATAATCTCTTCACCTGGTCCTGGGTCTTCCCCAGGGTCTCCTCCCAGATGGACATGTCTGGAACACCTCCCTTGGGAGGCGCCCTCACGGAGCCGCTGTGATGACTATTTAATTATATTTAAATGATGCTTTATGTGATTACTTTGTGCACCGCATAGATCACGAAGTAGGCACCAGCCTCCAGCTAAATTCTTACAAATCTCCCAAGAAAATACTGCAGATCATTTTTAAGGTCTATGCAGTCGAATGGGTGTGCACATTTTTCTTAAATGTAATCATGTAAGAATTTTGTCCACAGCTTGTTCGCCGATGCACATCAGTTGCTTCATTTGTGTTAGAGCTGCATTTAATGGCTCCATTTATTTAGGATAAAATCCCCAGAAGGGAGAGAAGGGTATAAGGCTCACTTTTTTCTGCATGTGAACACAGCATTTCCCTGGGGGTGAGAATAACAATGGATAGGAACCCGGTCGCATATGTGCACACCACAGTGTGTGCTGTTATTTGACAAAGGACTTCCAAAAATGAGCAAGATGGACAAATACATGTGCATTGGACAACATATTGGATGGTAGTTGATGTAGTTGGACAAAAGGAATTGTGAGATGGATATGGATGGAGACATGATCAGTGGATTTTTGTAGCATGTATGTAAATGACTTTTAAATTCCAATAAATAAATAAATATTTTGGAAAAAAAAAGCAGGATATACAAATAAACATACACTGGGCAACATATTGGAGGTTATTTAATGCAAATGAACACAGATTTCTGGCCCACAGTGTTGGAAACACCACAATAATAATGTGAGTACATTTGACTGATTTTATTTTCTTAATCACCTCTTTAATTTGGGTTTGTTTGTTTGTTTGTCCATTGTTGCAGTATACTTCTGTTATTGGCATTTTTCTGATTTGTTTAGATTTTTTTTTTTTTTACTGGAGTTTATTTTGTATACTACACTGATTCCTGCTCTATGTATATAGTATATTATTATTAAAATGATGTATATCATTTATTCTTATTATCATTATTATAAACTATGCATAGGTAATAATAATAATAATAATAATAATAATAATAATAATAATAATAATAATAATAATAATAATAATAATAATAATTTTTCAGCATAAAGTCACACTGCAGTAAGAGTCTCAGGGCCTCCCAAACTACTAAAAACAAAGAAACTGTAAATGTGGTAAATGAGTGGCCCAAGAAGTAAAAGAGAAAACTGGCAGAAAAGGCTTCCCATCAGTCCCTGGGGCTTTCTGATGTGTCTGGCATCAGATAAAATGTTTTGAAAGTATGTCTTCTGGCTTTAGTCTGATGTCGCTGCAGCTCAATACATGAAATCAATCCATTTCTTTTCAGTGTCCCGTGTGGTGCTGCACCAGTGTTGTTTAGTTTGTGGGAAAACGCCAATGAAGGAGAAAGAGCTGGATGGATGGATGTGAGAGGAGGCAGCAGAGGAGCAAAGCCTTGACTGAAGAATTTCAAAAAGACACCCACAGCAGTTAAAGTGTTTGTGACATCTTCAAATGAATAACATGGAGAAAAGCAGCGATCAAGGTCAGTCTGAGCTCTGGAAGCTTCATTGCTAATTGAATTTTTCACAATGAGGCTGTTTGCTGTGACAGGAGCAGTGTGTGACATAGGATTGCTTCCATTTAAGAAATAATAACTAAAGTGCATTTTTCTGCAGTCTGCAGAGAAACAACAATCACAGGATTAATATTGGCACCATGTATATGTATTATACATGGTGCCAATATTAATATATGCATGTTCTGACTGACGTCTAACATTTCAACTGTAGATCTAAAATCAGATGCTAAAATTAACACCACAATCAAGATGATGGATGTCAAAATTTGTGGATATGCGCTGCACAATTTTAGAATTGGTCCCCAAGCGAAAGTGGTCATGGATCACATTGCAATTCTGCAAGACTTCCAGAATTGCATAAGCAAGTGTGTAATTCTGGAAGTGGTAAAACCTAAACCTTATCTGAAGTATTCCTCAAATGAGTGTCAAAGACATTATGTAGATTCAGAGCAATTAAATTTGAAGCCATTTAGTAGAGCAGGTAGATCAGAGGGTGAAGGCTCACTCACAACCCGACGTATGTGTCACTACAGGGAGTCCACAGGGAAAAATATCGCAAAACCATGCTTGAGACGGACACGTCACCTGCAAAGAAGATCACAGACTGCCCATGGACAGTCTTTGTCTTGCACAAGCAAATTCTACAGCTCTTGCAAAAAACAAACAAAAAAAAATATCAAGAACGGATACAGTACATACCGGACCTGTACTCCCAACTTACGCCTGAACCAAGACAGGAGCACGGCTAAATCAAATCAAATCAAATCAAATCAATTTTATTTATATAGCGCCAAATCACAACAAACAGTTGCCCCAAGGCGCTTTATATTGTAAGGCAAAGCCATACAATAATTACGGAAAAACCACAATGGTCAAAACGACCCCCTATGAGCAAGCACTTGGCGACAGTGGGAAAGAAAAACTCCCTTTTAACAGGAAGAAACCTCCAGCAGAACCAGGCTCAGGGAGGGGCAGTCTTCTGCTGGGACTGGTTGGGGCTGAGGGAGAGTACCAGGAAAAAGACATGCTGTGGAGGGGAGCAGAGATCAATCACTAATGATTAAATGCAGAGTGGTGGATACAGAGCAAAAAGAGAAAGAAACACTCAGTGCATCATGGGAACCCCCCAGCTGTCTTAGTCTATAGCAGTATAACTAAGGGATGGTTCAGGGACACCCAATCCAGCCCTAATCTTAAAAGTAGAGAGGGTGTCTGTCTCCCTGATCTGAATTGGGAGCTGGTTCCACAGGAGAGGAGCCTGAAAGCTGAAGGCTCTGCCTCCCATTCTACTCTTACAAACCCTAGGAACTACAAGTAAACCTGCAGTCTGAGAGCGAAGCGCTCTATTGGGGGTGATATGGTACTATGAGGTCCCTAAGATAAGATGGGACCTGATTATTCAAAACCTTATAAGTAAGAAGAAGAATTTTAAATTCTATTCTAGAATTAACAGGAAGCCAATGAAGAGAGGCCAATATGGGTGAGATATGCTCTCTCCTTCTAGTCCCTGTCAGTACTCTAGCTGCAGCATTTTGAATTAACTGAAGGCTTTTCAGGGAACTTTTAGGACAACCTGATAATAATGAATTACAATAGTCCAGCCTAGAGGATATAAATGCATGAATTTGTTTTTCAGCATCACTCTGAGACAAGACCTTTCTAATTTTAGAGATATTGCACAAATACAAAAAAGCAGTCCTACATATTTGTTTAATATGCACATTGAATGACATATCCTGATCAAAAATGACTCCAAGATTTCTCACAGTATTACTAGAGGTCAGGGTAATGCCATCCAGAGTAAGGATCTGGTTAGACACCATGTTTCTAAGATTTGTGGGGCCAAGTACAATAACTTGAGTTTTATCTGAGTTTAAAAGCAGGAAATTAGAGGTCATCCATGTCTTTATGTCTGTAAGACAATCCTGCAGTTTAGCTAATTGGTGTGTGTCCTCTGGCTTCATGGATAGATAAAGCTGGGTATCATCTGCGTAACAGTGAAAATTTAAGCAATGCTGTCTAATAATACTGCCTAAGGGAAGCATGTATAAAGTGAATAAAATTGGTCCTAGCATAGAACCTTGTGGAACTCCATAATTAACCTTAGTCTGTGAAGAAGATTCCCCATTTACATGAACAAATTGTAATCTATTAGATAAATATGATTCAAACCACTGCAGCACAGTGCCTTTAATACGTATAGCATGCTCTAATCTCTGTAATAAAATTTTATGGTCAACAGTATCAAAAGCAGCACTAAGGTCTAACAGAACAAGCACAGAGATGAGTCCACTGTCTGAGGCCTTAAGAAGATCATTTGTAACCTTCACTAATGCTGTTTCTGTACTATGATGAATTCTAAAACCTGACTGAAACTCTTCAAATAGACCATTCCTCTGCAGATTGTTGGGAAAGTGTAGGAACACGGACCCACAACAGGGGGCGCAAATGAACGGACAATGGAGTAAGTCAAAATAACAACGCTTTACTGTTGTGAATGTGCACAACGAATACAACCAATTACAGAAATGGACAACAGTCAATACACAAAAGTGTCGTGTGGGCAGGCTCGAAGATAGGAGACGCCTCTCCAAGGTAAGACCGGAACCACATGGCTTCCTCCGCCACAGGACCCCGGGAATACTGGAGCCGCCAAGTCCCGAACTCCCAGGTGGCCACTGCCTCCGCGTGTCGGACCTGGTACTGCTGGCGAGGGAAAAAGAACAGTTAGATGGGGGCGCGTTTGCACCCAGAACTCCGAACGGCAGGAAAGGTACCTCCACCTCTCGTTGGAACAGTAATCCAATAAACTAGCTCAGTCAAAAATATGTACTCTGTATGCTTCGATATGTTACCTCTCCGGTAGAAACGATATCTCGGCGATGAGGTGGAGATGCCGTCCTGCTGATATACCCCAGTGATAATTGCCGTCAGCTGTCTCAGGTGATGGGTGACAGCTGTTACCGAGGCTGCTCCTGTGGGGCGGCGGCGCCCTCTGGTGCCTGGAGCCCGCACTCCAGGCAGGGCTCCCTCTGGTGGTGGTGGGCCAGCAGTACCTCCTCTTCAGCGGCCCACACAACACAGATGATCAGTTAGCTGTTTTACAACTACCCTTTCAAGAATTTTTGAGAGAAAAGGAAGGTTGGAGATTGGCCTATAATTAGCTAAGATAGCTGGGTCAAGTGATGGCTTTTTAAGTAATGGTTTAATTACTGCCACCTTAAAAGCCTGTGGTACATAGCCAACTAATAAAGATAGATTGATCATATTTAAGATCGAAGCATTAATTAATGGTAGGGCTTCCTTGAGCAGCCTGGTAGGAATGGGGTCTAATAGACATATTGATAGTTTGGAGGAAGTAACTAATGAAAATAACTCAGACTGTTATGTGTCGACGCGAGTTGAGGAGCGGACCTGCGTCAGACAGAACCCAGCGCTACAAATAACCAGAAAAGCGGTTCCAAAAACAATATATTTATTACACCCACTGTGCATAAAAGGTGTAAAAACAAAAATAGCGTCCCTCTGGTGGAGTGACTGTTGGCACGCTCTCCAGCACCCGCAAGGATCAAAGCCCGGCGCTCCTGGACCCACTACCACCGCCAAACACCCCCCAGGTGGACACGACAAACCGACTCTCTGTGAAGCAAAGAAGAGGTGAGGTAAGTCAGCAGTTACAACAATATCTTTCAAAAGACACACGCTATCAGCAACACATTCAGGTCTGTATCTTTTTAACTTTATGCAAATGAGCAGCTTCTCACAACAGGTGGAGGATCACTTATCCTGCATGCCACAGCAGTGAGAAGCAAGCTGCACAATTCTCATCACAATTCAAGTATACTGTGTAACAAAACACCAAGTTACTATCAACAATTAAACACTTAATTACCTTTAATGTGTGCTGACAGCATGTGTCCTCACCCTTCCTTGCTTCACGGGCTCGATGTGTCAAACCCAGGTGCGGTCCTCAGCGTCTCACAAACGAACATCACAAGGTCGAGTTCCCGGCAGTTCTGCTTGAATCACACATGCCTTAAATGCAGAACGCCATCCAATTATCTGCTTCAGCTGAAAGTCTTTAAGGTTGCATGTGAGCACCAGTCACAGGTGCTTCACATGATGTTGATGAGGGTGAGGACTCTTCAGCCAGCACCTTCTCCACAGAAGAATCAGTTTCCATGCCACCTGAAGAGCAAAGAAAAGAAAAGAAAACACCAAAACATCCAGCCACACCCCCAACACACAACACAGACAGAACAATCGGAGAGAGTCTAACCAAATACCGGCATCACTGAAAGCAGCCAAAGATAACGATATGTCTTTGGGATGGTTATGAGTAATTTTTTCTCTAATAGTTAAAATTTTATTAGCAAAGAAAGTCATGAAGTCATTACTAGTTAAAGTTAAAGGAATACTCGGCTCAATAGAGCTCTGACTCTTTGTCAGCCTGGCTACAGTGCTGAAAAGAAACCTGGGGTTGTTCTTATTTTCTTCAATTAGTGATGAGTAGTAAGATGTCCTAGCTTTACGGAGGGCTTTTTTATAGAGCAACAGACTCTTTTTCCAGGCTAAGTGAAGATCTTCTAAATTAGTGAGACGCCATTTCCTCTCCAACTTACGGGTTATCTGCTTTAAGCTGCGAGTTTGTGAGTTATACCACGGAGTCAGGCACTTCTGATTTAAGGCTCCCTTTTTCAGAGGAGCTACAGCATCCAAAGTTGTCTTCAATGAGGATGTAAAACTACTGACGAGATAATCTATCTCACTCACAGAGTTTAGGTAGCTACTCTGCACTGTGTTGGTATATGGCATTGGAGAACATAAAGAAGGAATCATATCCTTAAACCTAGTTACAGCGCTTTCTGAAAGACGTCTACTGTAATGAAACTTATTCCCCACTGCTGGGTAGTCCATCAGAGTAAATGTAAATGCTATTAAGAAATGATCAGACAGAAGGGAGTTTTCAGGGAATACTGTTAAGTCTTCAATTTCCATACCATAAGTCAGAACAAGATCTAAGATATGATTAAAGTGGTGGGTGGACTCATTTACATTTTGAGCAAAGCCAGTCAAGTCTAATAATAGATTAAATGCTGTGTTGAGACTGTCATTCTCAGCATCTGTGTGGATGTTAAAATGGCCCACTATAATTATCTTATCTGAGCTAAGCACTAAGTCAGACAAAAGGTCCGAAAATTCACAGAGAAACTCACAGTAACGACCAGGTGGACGATAGATAACAACAAATAAAACTGGTTTTTGGGACTTCCAATTTGGATGGACAAGACTAAGAGTCAAGCTTTCAAATGAATTAAAGCTCTGTCTGGGTTTTTGATTAATTAATAAGCTGGAATGGAAGATTGCTACTAATCCTCCGCCTCGGCCCGTGCTACAAGCGTTCTGGCAGTTAGTGTGACTCGGGGGTGTTGACTCATTTAAACTAACATATTCATCCTGCTGTAACCAGGTTTCTGTAAGGCAGAATAAATCAATATGTTGATCAATTATTATATCATTTACCAACAGGGACTTAGAAGAGAGAGACCTAATGTTTAATAGACCATATTTAACTGTTTTAGTCTGTGGTGCAGTTGAAGGTGCTATATTATTTTTTCTTTTTGAATTTTTATGCTTAAATAGATTTTTGCTGGTTATTGGTAGTCTGGGAGCAGGCACCGTCTCTACGGGGATGGGGTAATGAGGGGATGGCAGGGGGAGAGAAGCTGCAGAGAGGTGTGTAAGACTACAACTCTGCTTCCTGGTCCCAACTCTGGATAGTCACAGTTTGGAGGATTTAAGAAAATTGGCCAGATTTCTAGAAATGAGAGCTGCTCCATCCAAAGTGGGATGGATGCCGTCTCTCCTAACAAGACCAGGTTTTCCCCAGAAGCTTTGCCAATTATCTATGAAGCCCACCTCATTTTTTGGACACCACTCAGACAACCAGCAATTCAGGGAGAACATGCGGCTAAACATGTCACTCCTGGTCCGATTGGGGAGGGGCCCAGAAAAAACTACAGAGTCCAACATTGTTTTTGCAAAGTTACACACCGATTCAATGTTAATTTTAGTGACCTCCGATTGGCGTAACCGGGTGTCATTACAGCCAACGTGAATTACAATCTTACCAAATTTACACTTAGCCTTAGCCAACAGTTTCAAATTTCCTTCAGTGTCACCTGCTCTGGCCCCCGGAAGACAATTGACTATGGTTGCTGGTGTCGCTAACTTCACATTTCTCAAAACAGAGTCGCCAATAACCAGAGTTTGATCCTCGGCGGGTGTGTCGCCGAGTGGGGAAAAACAGTTAGAAATGTGAACGGGTTGGTGGTGTACAGGGGCTTCTGTTTAGGGCTACGCTTCCTCCTCACAGTCACCCAGTCGGCCTGCTTTCCCGGCTGCTCGGTATCTGCTGGAGAGGAACTAACGGCGGCTAAGCTACCTTGGTCCGCACCAACTACAGGGGCCTGGCTAGCTGTAGGATTTTCCAAGGTGCGGAGCCGAGTCTCCAATTCGCCCAGCCTGGCCTCCAAAGCTACGAATAAGCTACACTTATTACAAGTACCATTACTGCTAAAGGAGGCCGAGGAATAACTAAACATTTCACACCCAGAGCAGAAAAGTGTGGGAGAGACAGGAGAAGCCGCCATGCTAAACCGGCTAAGAGCTAGTAGCTGCGCTAAGCTAGCGGATTCCTAAAAACACACAAAGTGAATAATGTGTAAATAATTATAGGTGATTCAGCAGAGGGAGTGCTTTAGTTAAGGCACGTGAAGATTACACTGTGAAACAAATCATTATCTAGTTATCTAGATCAATCTAACTGCGCAGATTAAACAGCTAATACATACAGCAAAACACCGCTGTGCTCCGGAACAGGAAGTGATACAATACCGCAGTGAGAGCCAACCACCAGTAGAGGCAAGCAAGAGTCAGCCACAAAAGCTAGTGGGCGGTTTGCAATGACACTAAGACTCGCGAGTGGCACACGGTCATTGTACAGGTGATGTGCTTCAGAAGTACTACACAAGCACTCCACAATTGATATTTGTGTGGCCTGCAGTACAGAAGTACATCTCACTTTCCACCCACACAGCGCAAGTGACACAAGTGCTGAGACTCCAGGTATACGGTGCATCCAGAAAGTATACACAGCGCTTCATGTTTCCCACATTTTATGTTACTGCTTTATTCCAAAATGAAGTAAATTATTTGTTTCCCTCAAAGTTCTACTCACAACAACCCATAATGACAACATAAAAATTATTTTTTAAATTTTTGTAAATGTGTTACCTCCATGACTAAGGCCCTTCCCACTGATCGCTCAGTTTATACCGGCGGCCAGCTCTAGGAAGAGTCCTGGCAGATCTACACTTCTTCCATTGACAGATGATGGAGGCCACTGTGCTCATTCGGACCTTCAAAGCAACAGAGATGTTTCTGTACTCTTCCCCAGATTTGTACTTTGAGACAATCCTGTCTCGGAGGTCTACAGACAATTCCTTTGACATCATGCTTGGTTTGTGCTCTGACATGAGCAACGTATCACAGAAGCAACTGTTCAGTGCTGTCAGAGTGTGGTGTGGTGGATGCTAGATTGAGCGGTGCCAGCTCATGTGTCTAATCTTGACTTATATAGAAACTGTAGACCTTAGTTTCTTGTTTCAAAAAAATCTGTAACTATACTCCTGCTTGCTCTGAGAGTCCCGCCCACTGATCCGGTCTTCAGTTTTAAACCGTCACAGATCTAATTATTAGACTAATGGCCAGACTGATTTGTTATCCTGCTTTTATTTTCACCTCTAATGTTTTCGCCTCTGCTGTCGTTACCCTTCACCTGACCCACACACCTGTCAGTACTCATCACACCAGCCCCCCTGTATTTATCCACCAACACACTGCCAGATTGTCTTACATCAACCCAGTTATATAACCCTAATCCAGTTTTGTAACTGATGATCAGACTGTTCTCAGATGATTTTTAAATTATTATTATTATTATTATTATTATTATTATTATTATTATTATTATTATTATTATTATTATTTCCTGCATGTGTCTGTGAAGTCTGATCCCATCGAATCAGAAAGGTTGTATTTGCATCTGGTGAAGACTTGTTTTTATATACAGTAGTGTTCAGAATAATAGTAGTGCTATGTGACTAAAAAGATTAATCCAGGTTTTGAGTATATTTCTTATTGTTACATGGGAAACAAGGTACCAGTAGATTCAGTAGATTCTCACAAATCCAACAAGACCAAGCATTCATGATATGCACACTGTTAAGGCTATGAAATTGGGCTATTAGTAAAAAAAAAGTAGAAAAGAGGGTGTTCACAATAATAGTATCACCTGCTGTTGACGCTACAAAATCAAAACAATTATGTTCAAACTTCTTTTTTAGCAATCCTGTGAATCACTAAATTAGTATTTAGTTGTATAACCACACTTTTTCATGATTTCTTCACATCTGCAAGGCATTCATTTTGTTGGTTTGTAACCAAGATTTTGCTCGTTTACTAGTGTGCTTGGGTTCATTGTCTTGTTGAAACACCCATTTCAAGGGCATGTCCTCTTCAGCATAAGGCAACATGATCTCTTCAAGTATTTTGACATATCCAAACTGATCCATGATACCTGGTATGCGATATATAGGCCCAACACCATAGTAGGAGAAACATGCCCATATCATGATGCTTGCACCACCATGCTTCACTGTCTTCACTGTGAACTGTGGCTTGAATTCAGAGTTTGGGGGTCGTCTCACAAACTGTCTGCGGCCCTTGGACCCAAAAAGAACAATTTTACTTTCATCAGTCCACAAAATATTCCTCCATTTCTCTTTAGGCCAGTTGATGTGTTCTTTGGCAAATTGTAACCTCTTCTGCACATGTCTTTTATTTAACAGAGGGACTTTGTGGGGGATTCTTGCAAATAAATTAGCTTCACGCAGGCATCTTCTAACTGTCACAGCACTTACAGGTAACTCCAGACTGTCTTTGATCATCCTGGAGCTGATCAATGGGTGAGCCTTTGCCATTCTGGTTATTCTTCTATCCATTTTGATCGTTGTTTTCCGTTTTCTTCCACGCGTCTGTTTTTTTTTTTTTTTGTTCATTTTAAAGCATTGGAGATCATTGTAGATGAACAGCCTATAATCTTTTGCACCTGCTTATAAGTTTTCCCCTCTCCAATCAACTTTTTAATCAAACAACGCTGTTCTTCTGAACAGTGTCTTGAACGTCCCATTTTCCTCAGGCTTTCAAAGAGAAAAGCATGTTCAACAGGTGCTGGCTTCATCCTTAAATAGGGGACACCTTATTCATACGTTTGTTCCACAAAATTGACAAACTCACTGACTGAATGCCACACTACTATTATTGTGAACACCCCCTTTTCTACTTTTTTTTTTTTTTAACTAATAGCCCAATTTCATAGCCTTAAGAGTGTGCATATCATGAATGCTTGGTCTTGTTGGATTTGTGAGAAGCTACTGAATCTACTGGTACCTTGTTTCCCATGTAACAATAAGAAATATACTCAAAACCTGGATTTCTGTGTAGGCTCTCAGTTGTCCAGGTGGTTTCCATAGTAGAGAAGCTTGAATCTTCAACTGGACTGGGTTGCTTTACGTGAGGACGTTTCGCTTCAAATCACAGAAGCTTCCTCAGCTAAAATTCTTGCTCTGGTAGTCTGACTTCTGTCTTGACTCTTGTAGAGAAGAATAAACCAGAAGCCAACAAAAGCTGGACTTTTTAACCTAACCAGACCCCTCCTACCGAGATGCCGACTGCTATAGGCTAGTGACTAAACAACAGCTCTAATTAGCACCTATTGTGCACTCTCGTAATGATGGGATGGAAGCCTCCCCTGATGGCTCCCTTGACGACTCTCCTGATGACGTGAATGACTCATTACCATGAACAAAAGACTGAAACTGCTTTGACCTGAGTACCCCATTGTAAACAGGGGACAAAGCGTGTCTGAGACCCGCCCCCCCGGTTAAGGCTGGGTTTCAACTGTTTTACAAAGAATGCTTCCTTGACACCTCTCTCAAACCGTTTCTTCTCTCTGGCTAAGATTTTAACTTCCTTGTCCTCAAACGTGTGGTTAGTGTCTTTCAGGTGGAGATGAACTGCAGACTGAGGTCCACTGGTGACCTCTCTTCAGTGCTGGTATAGCCTCTTGTTTAAAGGTTGCTTAGTCTCACCTATGTAGTGTTCATTACAGTTTTCCTGACATCTGATATAATACACTACATTGCTCTGTTTGTAACTAGGGATCCTGTCCGTAGGGTGAACTAATTTCTGTCTCAAGGTGTTAACAGGTTTAAAGTAAACTGGGATTTTGTGCTGTCTGAAGATCCTCTGTAGTTTTTCCCCTACTCCTGCTAAATAAGGGAGAGACACTCCTCTTCTTCTTGTCTCCGTCTCCTGTCTGTCTGGTCTCTTTGTTTTCTGGAACTTCTGCACTTTGTCCAGGGACCATCGTGGGTACCCACATACTGTGAGGGCTTGTTGTTCTTTAGCCCTTCCCTCTGCAGTTGTGGGCACCTGTAGGGCTCTGTGTTGAAGAGTCCTGATCACCCCGAGCTTGTGTTCAAGGGGGTGGTTTGAGCCAAAGAGCAGATATTGGTCAGTGTGAGTGGGTTTTCTGTAAACCCCTGTCTGGAGCTGCCTGTTCTCTCCAATCGTAACATCACAGTCCAAGAAGGCTAAATGGTTGTTTCTGGCATTCTCACGAGTGAACTTGATATTGGAATCCACCGAATTGATGTGTTCTGCAAAGTCCTCGACCTCCTGTTGCTTGATTTTAACCCATGTGTCATCGACATATCTGAACCAGTGACTGGGAGAGATGCCCATCAACGACGTCAAGGCTGTCTTCTCCACTCGCTCCATGTACAGATTGGCCACAATGGGGGATACCGGAGACCCCATCGCACAACCATGGATCTGCCTGTAGTAATTCCCCCTAAACAGGAAATACGTGGTGTTAAGACAGATCTCCAAGAGTTGGCAGATGTGGTCTGGTGTGAGTTTGGTCCTTTCAGGTAGGGACACATCCCCCCCCCCCCCCCCAGGTATTGCTGTGGCTTCTCATTCAAATCACCTGGAACTAACCCGTTTTAAAGGATTTTCTTAAAGCAGCCTTTTGGTTATTTTTACTGCCTTCTTTTATGATAAATCTCTATTGAAATGCATACACAACTTGTGAATATGCACCAGTGAGATTTCTAAAACAGACCCGTAGATCTACACATCTGACGAACAGAGAGCATTTGTATCATTCAGCGCTCATCATGTCGGTGGCACTGAACCTCCTCAATGTCGGCTGCGTGTCTGTGAAGGATGACGAGTCCAACATTCCGCTCTTTTCATCGTGAAGGCTATCGTTTGACAATCTGGTGACTTTGTCCAAAGAAATTCAAACACTTGCACCCACACAGTGGAATTGATGGCATTCAGACAACTTTAATTCATCCTCTCATGCTTGCTGATGCCCTGGTGTACGTAGAATGATTTATCATCAGATCATGTGACATATAGTGAGAGGCTCAAAGGCATAATATTATGCATAACCTGAGTAATCCTCTCAAAAAATATCTACAGTGTTAGCAATGTGATTACAAGGAAGCCGGTGAACAGGTGAGTTTGCGTGGGTTTTCCACATCTGGCTGTCAGCCGGCATTCAGCTGTACAAGCCTCTGAAACACACGGACTGGCACAGAAAGAAGAAAAAGAGATTTATTCACACAGGTTTTTTTGGGGGGGGAGGGTGGGTGGGTGATGGTGGTTAAGCACTGGGCTTGAGACCAGAGGATCCTCAGTTCAAGCCCCAGCCTGACCAGAAAATCACTAAGGGCTCTTGGGTAAGGTGCTTAATCCCCTAGTTGCTCCCGGTGTGTAGTGAGCCCCTGGCAGCACCTGTGTGTATAGGTGAATGTCGGGCATAATTGTAAAGCACTTTGAGCATCTGATGCAGATGGAAAAGTGCTATATAAATGCAGTTCATTTACTATTTTTGTAAGATTTAGGGGTGTTTATTTGCAGAAATGGAATGTACAGCTTTATTCCAAAATTGAGTAAATGAATTTTTCCCCCTCAAAACTTTACTCACAACACCCCATAATGATGAAATTATTTTTTTTCTTGCAAATTTATTAAAATTAAAAAAAATCACCTGTACATAAGTATTCACACTCTTTGCTCAATACTTTGTTGATGCACCTTTGGCAGCAATTACAGCCTCAGGTCTTCTTGAATATGATGCTACAAGCTTGGTGCACCTATCTTTGGGCAGTTTTGTCCATTCCTCTTTGCAGCACCTCTCAAGCTCCAACAGGTTGGATGTGGAGCATCAGTGTACAGCCATTTTCAGATCTCTCCAGAGATGTTCAATCGGTTTCAGGTCTGGGTGACTCAAGGACATTCACAGAGTTGTCCTGATGCCACTCCTGTGATATCTTGGCTGTATGCTTAGCATTATTGTCCTGCTGAAAGAAGAACCATCACCCCAGTCTGAGGTCAAGAGTGCTCTGGAGCAGGTTTTCATCCAGGATGTCTCTGTACATTGCTGCATTCATCTTTCCCTCAATCCTGACTAGTCTCCCAGTTCAGTTCCTGCTGTTAAAAAACATCCTCACAGCATGATGCTGCCACCACCATGCTTCACTGTAGGGATGGTGCTTGGTTTCCTCCAAACATGACATCTGGCCTTCATGCCAAAGAGTTCAATATTTGTCTCATGAGACCAGAGAAATTTGTTTCTCATGGTCTGAGAGTCCTTCAGGTGCCTTTTGTCAAACTCCAGGTGGGCTGCCATGTGCCTGTTACTAAGGAGTGGCTTCCGTCTGGACACTCTACCACACAAGTCTGATTGGTGGATTGCTGCAGAGATGGGTGTCTTTCTGGAAGGTTCTCCTCTTTCCAAAGGGAATGCTGGAGCTCTGATAGAGTGACCATCGGGTTCTTGGTCACCTCCCTGAATAAGGTCTTTCTCCCCTGCTCGCTCAGTTTAGACGGGTGACTAGCTAAGCCTGATGATTTTGTTACTGTTGCTTCTTTTGGACTGCCTATCCCTGTACCGACCCCAGCTAATGAATCAAGTAAACACTTTAACTCGACTGAGCTGTGCACCTGCGTCTTGCATTTGTGTCCAGTCTGCTTTACCTGCCAACCCTGATAGCACTTGTAGATGTAGTGACGAACTGTGTTCACTGACAGTGGTTTTCTGAAGTGTTCCTGAGCTCACGCAGTAAGATCCTTTCACATAATGATGTCGGTTTTAATGCAGTGCTGCCTGAGGGATTGAAGGTCACGGGCATTTAATGTTGGTTTTCGACCTTGCCACTTACGTGTAGAAAGTTCTCCAGACTCTCTGAATCTTCTGATTATATTATGGACTGTAGATGATGGAATCCCTAAATTCCTTGCAACTGAATGTTGAGAAACATTATTCTTAAACTGTTGGACTATTTTTTCACGCAGTTGTTCACAAAGTGGTGAATTTCTCTCCATCTTTGCTTGTGAATGGCTGAGCCTTTTATACCCAATCATGACACTCACCTGTTTCCAATTAACCTGTTCACCTGTGGAATGTTCCAAACAGGTGTTCTTTGAGTATTCATCAACTTTCCCAGTCTTTTGATACCACTGTCCCAGCTTTTTTGAAATGTGTTGCAGGCATCCATTTCAAAATGAGCAAATATTTGCACAAAAACAAAAGTCTATCAGTTTGAACATTAAATATCTTATCTTTGTGGTGTATTCAGTTGAATATAGGTTGAAGAGGATTTGCAAATCAATGTATTCTGTTTTTATTTACATTTCACACAACGTCCCAACTTCATTGGAATTGGGGTTGTATATAAACTTTTTCACTTTGTCATTCTGGGGTACTGGATGGCTGGACACAAATGCAGAGCTCAGGCTCAGATGGGATTTGGCAACAAGGTTTTACTGGAACAATAAGCAGGGTCTGGTACACAGAAAGGCAGTCAAAAATCAGCAACAGTGTCAGAAACATTAGGCTAGGGCGTGGTCCAATAAACAAGCAGGCAGTCCAAAACACAGCAAGAAAACAAGTCGAGAAAAAAATGGGCTATGAAGAAACGGGCTATGAAGTGAAGGCATAAAGCACAACGAACTGGCAAGTAAACAGTGCAACCTGTGAAGCTAATACACATCCTGGTGATGAGCTACCGATTAGAAGCAGGTGTGTGGAAAGCACTAGAATAAGGGTGTGGCCCAACAGTGTGCCCTGCCCACCACCAGGACAGACAGATAAGAGAGAAAGGGACAGACCAAGGCCAAGCAGAAAAACCCCATAAGAGAAATCATAAAACATAACCTAACTAAGCAGAGCAAACACAATACAACAAAATCAAAACCCTGACAGAGACCCCTGAACACTTGCTAAAACAAATATTCCAAATATTCTGTGACCTTCAACACAGGGGAGGTGATGGTCTAGTGGTTAAGGCATTAGGCTTAAGACCAGAAGTTCCTCAGTTCAAATCCCAGCCTGACTGGAAAATCACTAAGGGCCCTTGGGCAAGGTCTTTAATCCCCTATTGCTCCCGGTGTGTAGTAAGTACCTTGTATGGCAGCACCCTCACATTGGTGTGAATGTGAGCCATTATTTGTAATTATTTATTATTTGAGCATCTGATGCATATGCTTACTCTGGAACAAACAGCACAAACAGTGTTGTAAAGGACAATAATGTTTACTTAAAGCAAACACAATAACATCTAAAAACCTAGATAATATATTCATGAGAGTTTTAGGCACAATATACAAAGAGATTTACCTTGCAATTTTGATGCTGTTGAAGCATTATCTTAAAGTCTCAGTGCAGTTCTCAGTGTTGTTGACATCTCGTAGAGCAGCAAACTCTCTTGAGATTTTTGCGAGATTTGAAACTTCAAAAGGGTGAATACTCCGGTGCAGTTTAAAAGACTGACTCATTCATCCACTCCTCACCAGTTCATTGCCTTATCTCATGTGTTGGCCACACTTGTCACCTGTTTTTCCCTTGCTGAGCCTTCAGGCCTTCTGATTCTCTGCCCAAACCTGATACACTTTGGACTGTTTGGACACATCCTTAGCTTTTTGACTCTGACCCCTCTTTTTTGGTAAATCAAAATCACTTATTTCACCTAGTCATTGTGTGGTCGTCTGCATTTTGGGTCCAATTTATTCAGCTGCTTAACATAAAAACTGTCTACTGGATGCTAATTCAGTCTAACATGTTTGAGAACCCTCATTTTGGTGAAACAGAGAATCCTACATATTGTTTATCACAAGAGAACCCAAGACAAAAGCGCATGAATCCCTGTCACTGAAGAAGTTAAAATGTGACTGGTGACAACATAAAGTAATCTACAACCTCGCCACTGGATCCTACACACTGTAGCTTTAAAATCAGTATGTTTAAACTCGATGAAACTCCATGCAACATTTTTATTTTAATTCCACAAAAATAGTTTGACTTAATTCAAAAATCATTTTGTTTCTAGAGCCTCACAATAATCTGTGTAGAAATAGGCTGTTTGGACTTTATTAACACAATGGTAACACTTCTGTTATTATGGTTAGATGAAGTTTTCTGAGCCTGATTAAGATGTCCTTCCTGGAATGGATTTCAGATTTCTTCTTTTTTTTTCCTTTCTCTCTCTATCTTTCTTTTATATGGCTTTCTTAAGAATCTAAACACTTCTGTCAGTTGTGCTTCAGTGACTGAATCCCTGCTGGGTAGAAGATTTCATTGTGCCATTCAAAATACAAAATAAAAAACAGGCCTTCATGGCTGATATGACATCAGCATGAAAATGCTTTTCATTCAAATGCCTTTTGCTTTTCATTCTTGGGAACTGATGGACTTATAATACCAAAGCAGATTTATTGTACACTACCTCTATTAACAAGCTTTTATTGGTTTCCAGGGGCCTCATTTATAATCCTTTGCACAGAAACGCATTTAAACCTGCACTTACAGGGTGGAAATAAAGTTATTAAGCCCTGCATATGCATGACATCTTTTATGAATTTCATTGCTGCCGGTGCTTATCTCTGGATTCTGTAATGTGAAGAGATTCCCTTGTGACTCCCCCTGGATGGGATGCCAGTCTGACGCAGGTTACTTCTTCAACCAAGGCAGATACTCATTTACACCTGGGTGGACTGAGACAATGCAAATTAGGATTTGAATCCAGGTCTCCATATTGGCAGGTCAACTCCTTATCCACTGAGCTGCCTGAATCTTAGTCATCTTTAAATTACATGGATATGCATGATCCTGATGACCAACCCCATCTGTAGCCATGAATGGATGTAGACACACTCTGAAATACTCATTTGCATAAACACACCTACTGGGTCTGTGGTTCTACAGCTGTTTTAGAAGTCTCAAGTGGAACTTGAGCCAGTGATCACCTTGAGTCAGAAAATTATAATATGCTGAAATACTCATTCTGGTCTTACAATCCCACTGACAAAGTCTTCCAACAGTGTCAGTGCAGCCAGCCTTACACACAACCATTCCACACATCTGCAACTGTTTATATTGTATATATATATATATATATATATATATGTGTGTGTAGCCATTCAAGATCCAGGGCGGTTCTATAATGTGGTGGATGTGGCAACACATGGCACCAGCACATGGTCCCTGATCAGACCTGACCTGACCTGGCATGCATGCAGTCATACAGTATGTAGACTATTTCAGACTATTTCAGAGGACAAAGTGATGAATAAAGTACAACAGCATAAAAGTCAAAGCAGCTGTCTGCAGTGCACGTAGACAGCAGCACATCTGTAGCCTTAAGAAAACATCTTGAATTACAAATAAGACGGATGGTAACATGGTGTCACTCAGGAATCATCTCTAATTATTTAGGTTTCTGTGAGATTAACAAACTTGTGGATACTTTACTTTCTCACAGTTTGTTCTCTTTGTTCTCTCCATTTCAATTTTTCCCTCTGTTTATCTCATTTGTCGCGCTCATTGATTCAGATCATAAGTGTTTGTCAAAGCAAACTGTTCCTGTTGGGAAGGAGACAGTTTGTCAACACGATTTAGTTTATCATGAATTATTAATACCAGAGGAGTCAGACGTCTCATTACCTTAAAGGTCTGTGCACTGAGTCTGTGCACTTTGTGTTTTGTTATGTTTAAATTTTTGAGAGTTTCTTTTTTTCAGGTGGAGGTCCAGGACTGACAAATTTTGCAGTTTTGGAGATGATCCAGATCTTGCTTCTGCAACTCCGTAAATTGTTCTTTGTTTAACTTTGTTTATTGTTTTTTGTTTTGTTTTTTTTTAGACAAAAAAATTGCTTAATATGTGTCTGGGGGAGGTGATGGTCTAGTAGTTAAGGTGTTGGGCTTGAGACCAGAAGATCCTGGGTTCAAATCCCCGCCTGACTGGAAAATCACTAAGGGCCCTTGGGCAAGGTCCTTAATCCCCTACTGCTCCTGGTGTTTAGTGAGCGCCTTGTATGGCAGCACCCTGACATCGGGGTGAATGTGAGGCATAATTGTAAAGTGCTTTGAGCGTCTGATACAGATGGAAAAGCGCTATATAAATGCAGTCCATTTACCATATTGAGATCGATAGATTGATTGAGGCAGCGTCTGATGTTTTACGGACACTGTACTGGATCACCGTGGTGAAGAAGGACCTGAGCCAGAAGGCAAGGCTCTCAATTTACTCGCTGACTCTTCTATCGTCACCCATGGTAATGAACTTTAGGTCAGGACTGAAAGAATAAGATCATGGATTTAAGCAGTAGAAATGAGTTTCCTCCTTCGATTATCTGAGCTTACACTCCTGGACAGGGTGAGAAGCTCAACTTTCCAGGAAGGACTCTGAGTAGAGCCACTGCTTCTTCGCATTAAAAGGAGGCAGTTGAGGTGGTTTGGGCATCTGGTTGAGGAAGCCCTCTGGTCGACTGTCTCATGTCAAACTGAGAGGAGGCCCCAGGGGTGACCCAGGACACGATGGAGCGATTATATTTCTCAGCTGGTTTAGGAATGCTTCAGGATTGCCATAGAAGAGTTAGACAGCTTGGCCGAGGATAGGGAAGTGTGAGATGAGCTGCTTGGTCTACTGCCACTGTGACCCGGACCCAGATAAGCGGCAGAAAATGATTCAATGAATGAATGACTGAGCTTTGTTTATTGGGGTTTGTAAGAAAAAAATCATATAAAGAATCATTCCAATTGTAATTATTTAGGTCATAAAAATGCAATGGATGAACGCAACAAACAGGCAAATGGGAAACATACAATCAACAATGTCATTACCGTGATATACAGTAGATGCTTTGAGTTCATGTCTGACTTTCTCCAACTTAAGAGTTTAAAACATTTCTAATCCACTGATTCTAAGAGGGGGTGTTGCTGATTTCCATTTAAATAAAATGAATCTTCTTGCCAATAACATGACAAAGGGAATTACATCTGTATTACAGTATTTTAGTCCCCGTTGCAGTGTGTCTAGGTGGGGTAAAGAGATAAGAGGATCTGGTTCAGTCTGCACTCCTTATTTCTGAGGGTGTATTAAATATGTTAGTCCAAAATTCAAAGCGGGCCAGACAGCACCAGAATATGTCCATATAATTAGCAGGAGCCTGTTTGCAGCTACTGCGGTTAGAGTTCACATCCTTGTAAATTTTTGATAAACTTGCTTTAGTCCAGTGGGTCCCGTGAATAATTTGACACTGGATAAGGCCGTGATTTAAGACTTCATCTGATAACGCTGTACTCAGCTCCTCCTCCCACACAGATCAGTTCAGTGAGGACGGTGGAAAACAGCAAATTAAATAATGGACAAAGTACATTTTAATACATGAACATGTGTTTAAAAAATGGTCAAATTCTGTTTCACGAGGAAGGAAGGAGAATTGGGATTTTATGTTACAAGTAGAATTGCTGATTTGTAAAAAGCCTGTATCCGCGAAGCAACTCAAAGTCCTCTCAAAGAGCTCCTAACTTAGCCTAAAATTTCCTGGCAATGAATCTTAGCCGTGTAATCGTGAGTATAACTTTGCTATGATGAAACTCAGCAAAATTAAAAAATTGTTAAAATGTTTGAACGTACCTCATTCATATGCCAAATATCTATATATTAAAAGCGTGCATGCATGAGTTTTAGTACATTCATTGTGAGTACATAATATAATTGTAAATACATTAAAAATACATGTATAACACAAGAAAGTGAAAACACTTATGTCCATTGTGGCCCATTTAAAATCAAATGACAAAATAGAAGTAATAATAAAATAAAATAACAATATTAATAATTGTAGAGAAGCTTGAATCTTCGACTGGACTGGGTTGCTTGACGCGAGGACGTTTCGCTTCAAATCGCAGAAGCTTCCTCAGCTAAAATTCTTGCTCTGGTGGTCTGACTTCTGTCTTGACTCTTGTAGAGAAGAATAATCAAGAAGTCACAAAAGCTGGAGTTTTATACCTAACCAGACCCCTCCTACCGAGAGGCTGACTGCTATAGGCTGGTGACTAAACAATAGCTCTAATTAGCACCTATTGTGCTCTAGTTAACACCCTCCTAATGAAAAGTGTTATGTTTCGGACGCGGTCGGAGCACCGACCCAGCGTTTGAAAGGAGCCAGCATAAAATAAGCAGAGCACGGTTCAAAAGATAACAGAATTTAATAAACATAACTGTGTAGTGATAAACACCCAAAAATGTCCGCGGTCTGGTGAGGTGAAAACACGGCGCGCTCTCAACAGCACAAACGGTCCGGAGCCACAGCAGTTCGGACCCAGGGACCCCGCCGACACCCCCCAGGTGGCCGCGACAAACCGAGTCTGTGAAGAAAGAAAACATGAGGTGAGTCCAACTCCACACAGAGAGACACAACTCAAAGGTGCATGCAATCAGCAAACACTTCCTGGCTTAAATCTATACATCAGCTTCTTACCCTGCAGGCATGGAACAACTCAGTTCAAATCTCCACTGCAGCAGAAGCTGATTAGACAATTAGCATAACGTGACAGCTCACTAACACAAGGTGTGAGGGACACCAAATCCACTGTCATTACTTCATAAAAGTCACCAAAACCAAATTACCTCAGGAAGTGTGCTGAAGAGCGTGAGACCTCACCCAATCCTCCTTCACAGACTGTGGCGTCAAACCTGGAGCGGTCTCTGCGTCCGTGATGGTGAGATTGTTCTCCTGACGTCGATCTCACACGTCTACTCACAAGGTCGAGTCTCTGGCAATCACACACTGTGCATTCAAGGTTTAAATGCAGCAATCTCTGATTAAGACAAAATACACCACAGCTGTGAGTCCAGATGACCTGCATGTGAAAACAAGCCTCAGGTGTTCAGGGTGAGGTCCTGATGCTCAGCCACTCAGTCCTGAATGCATACCACCTGGTGGGAGAAACAGAAAGCAAAAACCAAGCCAGCCAAACACCCCAGCCCACAACAGAAAAGTGCAGAAGTCCCAGAGAACAAAGAGACCAGATAGACAGGAGACGGAGACAAAAAGAAGAGGAGTGTCTCTCCCTTATTTAGCAGGAGTAGGGGAAAAACTACAGAGGATCTTCAGACAGCACAAAATCCCAGTTTACTTTAAACCAGTTAACACCTTGAGACAGAAATTAGTTCACCCTAAGGACAGGATCCCTAGTTACAAACAGAGCAATGTAGTGTATTCTATCAGATGTCAGGAAAACTGTAACAAACACTACATAGGTGAGACTAAGCAACCTTTACACAAAAGGCTATACCAGCACTGCAGAGAGGGTGCCAGTGGACCTCAGTCTGCAGTTCATCTCCACCTTAAAGACACTAACCACACGTTTGAGGACAAGGAAGTTAAAATATTAGCCAGAGAGAAGAAATGGTTTGAGAGAGGGGTCAAGGAGGCATTCTTTGTGAAACGTTTGAAACCTAGCCTTAACCGGGGAGGGGGTCTGAGACACGCTTTATCCCCTGTTTACAATGGGGTACTCAGGTCAAAGCAGTTTCAGTCTTTTTTTCATGGTAATGAGTCATTCACGTCATCAGGAGAGTCGTCAAGGGAGCCATCAGGAGAGGGACAGCTGCCCTGTCATTAAGAGGGTGTTAACTAGAGCACAATAGGTGCTAATTAGAGCTATTGTTTAGTCACCAGCCTATAGCAGTCTGCCTCTCGGTAGGAGGGGTCTGGTTAGGTTTAAAACTCCAGCTTTTGTGACTTCTTGATTATTCTTCTCTACAAGAGTCAAGACAGCGAAACGTCCTCGCGTCAAGCAACCTAGTCCAGTCGAAGATTCAAGCTTCTCTACTATGGAAACCACCTGGACAACTGAGAGCCTACACAGAAATATTAATAATTCTGATAATAATAATAATAATAATAATAATAATAATAATAATAATAATAATAATAATAATAATAATAATAATAACAATGTGTATGTATATGATAACAAGAACCTAGATAATTTATAAATACATTAAGACAGTAAATTATCATAAAATAATTGTGTAGGTCAAATCGGTAGCGTGTGACTCACTGTCATCCCACATACGGAGAATATCTCTGCTTCCTCTCTGTCTTTTCCGCCATCTTCTCTGCTTAAGACATTCTTATACCCCTGTCACACATAGCCAGAATGAGACCGAATGGCGACAGAATGACGATTCGGCCCACATCCGAAAAGTGTCCAGTTGCAGTTTTAAAATGTTCTGACAGCATCTGTTCTGACAGCATCTGCGAGAGTCCCAATCGGCCGGTGGCCCCAAGTGTGATGCACATGTTCAAAACTCTCTGGGCACTGACAAGATGGGACACCTATCCGAAGGCGGCCCATGTGCAATCTGAGTGCCATCTGACCACAATTTACATATTCTGATGGCGGATCTGAAATGATCTGAGCGCATATGAGGGAACATCGAGATGCATCTGGCATGGTAAGCCTGCCGGTATGAACTGCACGCGCCATGTATAATAATGTCCACCCCCCGGAGAGCAAAGGAACTATTGATATGTATGTGGCATGCTTCATCATGTACAGTGAATGTGAACAGCGGTTATCAAACCGAAAGCACCGTGCGCTACTGTGCGCACACCACCGCAAATCTGAACAGGTTGTTATATCCACATTAGACCTTACAGTACAGATATTTGTCCATTCCTTCCCATGGGTGACATAAATAATGTGAAATATTGTCTCCATCATACCTCTATATAACACGGGCAGCTGCACCTCTCTGTGGTCTCAAGCGCAGTAATGCGCCATTGCATGCGTCAGGCTCGGAGCTGAACTGATCTCACTGCTGTAATATATGATTACCTTCTGACTCTGTAGGAGATATGACATGGAACTGTTTTGCCAGGCCGTGACAACATTAATAAACATGAATCTCACCTCCAACAGCGGCCCAGGAGTGTTTCACAGGGCAACGTGGAGCCGGACCGCAGCCTGTTTTTAAAATCCTCTCACCCGGCTGCTGTGTGCTATAATCAACCACACAAAAATAGCTCCCATGTGATAATCCAACGATCGCTGTGTACAGAGTTTGTTGTGCTGCTAAAGTGAGCCAAAACACACAAAAAAAACCTGAATCAAAGTTCCCTGGAAAGGCTGTGTCTGACACATAGGACAGCATGGCCCACTGTCAGCAGTGTCCAGCAGCTGGCAAGGGCATGCATGTGTGCAGGGCACATGTGCACAGATGTCAGACATGCACACACACTCATTCAGCCATTGTGTACACACACACACACACACACACACACACACACACACACACACACACACACACACACACACACACACTCCCAGCGATCATGTCATCAGTCCAGCACCTCTACTTTACTCACACACATGCCCGCACATGAGGTCAGTAGTGCTGAGAAGTGGAGGAGGAGTGCAGATGTGATTGCATGAGTGAGTGACCGCACCGTGTCAGCTTTGACACATATGGTGTGAGTGTGGTCCATATGTTGGTTGTACTCCAGTGTCCAGTATCGGCAGGGACTGTGCAAAGGGAAGAACACAGCCCTCGCTCTCAGTCCAGTCCCGTGTTTGTCATCCAGACGTTTGGACATCGGGCAGTCTGCAGCGCCTATTATGGCCATCTGACAGCAACCTGTGTCATCTACATGTTGTCTACATGCACTTTGGATGCCATCGTGCAGGTGTGGACGAGGTAATCGGGACGCGTTCTGACACTGCTGACCATGCCTCTTTTCCTCCCAACTGCGTCCGACTATGGCAGTATTTGCCGTGTCTGGCTGGTTCCTGCACATTCTTGCTATGTGTGACAGGAGCTTTAGGCTTCTTAAAAGTCCTCCTCCCTACTCTTACCAGTTTGGCACCTTAGGAGCTCTCTTAAGGCCTAAGATGCTTTGTGGACAACTTCCTTCTTACTAAGGGAATGTCTAAGAATTTGAAGAATTCTAAGATTTTTCTTAGAATAACGTTACTAGGAGCTATTTTTAGTCTTAGGCTGGTTCGTGGATATGAGGGAGTCTTAGGGTGCCAAATTTAGGTAATACTTTCTCAAATGTAATGCGGGTATTGTTGAAATAAAAGTCCAAGATTGAATCAGATTGAAAAGACACCGTGAGGTTAGCGATGGCTGCAGCGCCAGCAGTCAGAGGGGAGTTAGCTTGTTCATGCCTACTTTTGCAGACTAGTTTAGCAATCGAGCCAACATCATTTACTTACTAAACTCCTCAAAATTATTTTCAGTTGGTTGATACTATTTCTACAGACAACCTCCATGCAAATAACTGTGACATATAGCACAACTAAATACATAAATTAGGTCATAACCAGAGGAGCATTTTGGAGACGTGTGCTACATCCTTTCTTTCCACTGCCTCCTCCTTTAAATGACTCACGCGTTGCCCGTGGAAATCCACGGGTTCTGGATTGGGTAGTGTTTATAAAATAGATAGCTTCAATTTTGCAAGGGTGGTAATAAATTATGCAAAGTTTCCATAATGATTTGGAATGGTGTGTGAGTCCAGAAGGTAATTAAACCCTTGCAGCTCCTTGCAGTCAATCAGTTTTCGGTGATGCCATTTATGTATGTATGTGTGTGTGTGTGTACATTTCTTATTTTTATAGTATAAGGGGTGGGTATTCATAAGCTTTACATCTGCCTACACCCTTTCAGTCACATAGGTATGTTGTTGTTTTGTTATGAGTTTTTGTTATTGTTGATTTGTGTGCCGAATAAATAAATTCATTCATTCATTCAAGTTGGTTAGGGTTCCAGCCTTTGGGTTCAGGGGGGACATCGACACCTACTTTTCCTTAAAACAGCGCCAGCCATCTGACCCAGATGTGATCTGGACGGAACCACCGTCAGCTCTGCAAAATGTTCAGTTTTATTACAGTAACAGTTCCAGTTTCATTCACTTCAATAAAATGTCATTAAAAATAAGATTCTCAGGGTTGGATGTGCGTCACTGCTGTTTTTGTTGTTGTTTGTTTGTTTTGGAATTTCAGTCTGTGTAAAGTGTGCATGCATTCTGAATACAGGCAAACCTGGTAGAGAGCAAATTGTCTGATTGCTGCTGGGATCATTATTCATCTCTTTCACAGTCATCTCAAGGCGCTCAGGCACAGAGAGATTAATTTTGTGCATCAGTCCGGAATATGTTGTTTTAGCTTTATTGGATTCATCAGAAACCCTTTCATAATATCAAAGCCTCACGTGAATGAACATCTTGACCTGAATGAAAAGGTAACTTAATAAGAAATGACTTTAAACACTCAGTGGGATTCATGTAGCTGAATAACTCCAGAGAATGTGAATACTGGAGCCTCTCACACAAAGACAGCATTTAAGATATTTAAGGTAGTAATGAGGTCATATTGTGCAGAAAACATAGATTTTATTCATGCATCTTGTTACCCTTCAGTATATTAGGGGTTTCATTCTAAACATCCAGAAGCTTAAATATTTCTTCGCCCGTTAACATCCCTGTTGTGAACGAAACAGCGAGCTGTAAAATTCTGTAACCTGAGTCCAAAACTGCTGTTTGCTCTGAGACACGCCCACTGAACTGTGACTTCCTGCCCGCACGCCCACCATAACACACACACACACACACACACACACACACACACACACACACACACACACACACACACACACACACACACACACACAGTTAACTGTCATTTCACTGCTATTTAATGTGAATACTGCATTAACTCATACAAGCAGCACTGATAAATGATTACTAATAACTTGGGCATAAACAATGCTTATTAATATATTAACGAATGTACCCTTTTTTAAGAGTGCGATTGACAACAGGCACAGCTGCAAAATAAAATGAAAGGCCTATGATGGCTGGTCTATTCCCAGGCACCCTCTACACACAACAATATAAATGTACAAGTAAATATACACCTCTGTAATGCTGTTTTTGATGATGTATGACTTCATCATGTGACTTCCGTGTGACTTCATTATGAAGTCATTCACACCAATCAATCACAGATATTTTGATATTTGACAGATATTTCAATATATGCTTAGATTATCTATCTAGGCTGTTTGGGTGTTGAAATTTACACAAAAAAAGTGTTTTTTGGGCCATGTTTTCCTTGACCTTTCACCAAACTACGCCAAAATCTAATCACCTCTAAATATCTATCCAAATAATATTCCCACCAACTTTAAAGGAAATCTGTCCAGCTGTTTTTGAGTTATCTGGGCCTATCAAGCTCGATAGGCAGGCCAGGCTGGACGCAAATGCAAAACGCAGGGACATAGCTCAGTAGAGACAAAATGTTTACTGGGTAAACAGGCTGGGGTCGGTACACATAAAGGCAATCCAAAAAGAGCAACAGTATCAAAAACATCAGGTATCAAGGTATGGTCGGAGTACAGGGGCAGGTAGTCAAAAAACCGATGAGGCAAACAAAGCAAGGCAAGAGAACAAAAACTGAAGTGGAAGGAAGGCACAAGGCACATTGATCTGGTGAAGAGCAAAGGCAAACAGTGAGGCTTATAAGCACCCAGGTGATTACTACAAATCAAGAACAGGTGTGCAGAGAACAGGGCTGAAACGGACCGGTTTGAGATGGCTGACGTGGAAAGTGGGATGAACCCTCATGGACCTAGGAAGACGAAAACGGGTGGAGACTGGGTTAATGAACTTAGCTACCGGGAACAGACCAACGAACCTGAGAGCCAGTTTCCGAGGCACACCACGAAGCGGCAGGTGTTGGGTTGACAGCCATACCCGTTGTCCCGGAATGTACGAGGGTGCCACCGATCGTCTACGATCCAACGCCGCCTTGTAACGCTCCCAGGTCTGTCAGCACCGCATGATGAGTCCCACAGCAGAAGGCACAGACGAGCACAGATCTGTGGAAGTGAACAGAGAAGGTTGATGACCAAAAACAATGTGGAATGGGGAAAAAACCATAGGACGCAGCAGGCAGGCAATTATGTGCTAGTTCAATCCAGGGCAATTGGGTGGACCAGGAGGCGAGAAACTGAGAGGACAGAATATGCAGGCCTTTCTCCAATTCCTGATTAAGATGTTCAGTTTGCCTGTTAGCTTGAGGGTGGTAACCCGAGGTAAGACTCGACGTAACCCCAGGAAGTCGGCAGAACTTCCTCCAGAACTGGGAAACAAACTGGAGACCCCGGTCTGAGACTATGTCCTGAGCTTGAAAACATTTACCAATAAGGCCTCAGCAGTTTCTTTAGCAGATGGGAGCTTCAATAAAGGCACAAAATAGACCATTTTGGACAGTCGATCTACTACAGTCATAATTACAGTGTTGCCCCTAGAGAGCGGCAAACCAGTCACAAAATCCACTGAAATATGAGTCCAAGGCTGAACAGGAATGGGAAGAGGTAACAGAGTACCCGAGGGTGGACGTGTAAATGACTTATGCATAGCACAGATGGAACAAGCATTTACATATTCCTTGACATCACACAACATTTTAGGCCACCACGACCTTTGAGAGAGGACATACATAGTTCTTTGGGCGCTCGGATGGCACGAAAAAGACTGTCATGACCACATTGAATGACCTCCCTCCTAAATGAGGTAGGAACAAACAACTTGCCATTAGGGCAATCCGGAGGAGCAGGAGTATTCCCCAATACCGACCTAATTTTAGATTCAATGCTCCAGGTGAGAGCGGACACGAAACATGTTTCGGGAAGAATCGGTTCAGGAGTGGGAGTGGAGTTGGGGGACTCGCCTAGTCGGGAAAGCGGATTTTGTTTGCCATTCTTGGACCCCGGACAATACGACAGAACAAAATTGAACCGGCTGAAAAAGATGGCCCATCGAGCCTGGCGCGCATTGAGACGCTTAGCGGTGCGGAGATACTCCAGGTTGTTATGGTCAGTCCAGACTAAAAAAGGCAACTGTGCCCCCTCCAGCCAGTGGCGCCACTCCTCCAAGGCCACTATGACCGCCAGCAGTTCACAATCTCCGATGCCATAGTTTCGTTCGGCAGCAGTGAATTTTTTAGACAGAAAAGCACAGGGATGCAACCTGTTGTCACTGGATCGTGTTTGGGAAAGCACTGCCACAACACCAGTATCGGATGCATCTACTTCCACCATGAACTGCCGAGCAGGGTCAGGGAGGAGCAGCACCGGGGCCGTTGTGAAACGATTCTTTAGGTTCTGGAATGCTGAATCGCATTCAGGGGTCCACACAAACGAACAGAGAGAGGAGGTTACATTATGTAAAGGAGCTGCAATCGTACTGAAATTACGGATGAATATGCGATAAAAGTTGGCAAAGCCCAAGAACCTCTGAACATCCTTGCGACACTGAGGAACCGCCCACTCACGGACTACGGCCACCTTAGCCGGATCCATCTGAATTTGACCCTCAGAAATCACAAAACCCAAGAATGACGCAGTGGAACAGTGGAATTCACACTTTTCTGCTTTGACGTAGAGATTATTTTGTAGCAGAGTCTGGAGAATAGAACTGTTGAATGTGGGTCTCTAGATCAGGGGAGTAAATAAGAATATCTTCAAGATAAACGAAAACGCACTTGTTAAGACGCTCGCACAACACGTCATTTACGAGATTCTGAAATACAGCCGGAGCTTTGGTGAGTCCAAAAGGCATTACCAAGTATTCATAGTGGCCGGTGAGAGTATTGAAGGCGGTTTTCCATTCGTCACCGGCGCAAATGCAAACCAGATGGTAGGTGTTCCGTAATTCCAGCTTAGTAAATATCTTAGTTCCCTCCAACAGTTCGAAAGCAAAAGAAATTAATGGCAAAGGATACCGGTTTTTGACCGTGATGACGCTGAGACCACGATAATCAATACAGGGGCGGAGTGATTTGTCCTTTTTCTCAACGAAGAAAAACCCCGCCCCGGCAGACGAGGATGAGGGGCGAATCAAGCCGGTCGCAAGTAATTCCTGAATATAAATGTTCATGGCTTCACGTTACGGTGCTGAAAGAGAGAACAGCTTTCCATGTGGAGGAGCAGTCCTCGGGAGTAAATCAATGGCGCAGTCATATTTGCGATGTGGTGGAAGCAATTTGGCGGAAGCGATTTGGCTTTAACTTTGTTAAATATGTCTGCAAGATCATGGTAGCATGCAGGGACCCCCTCTAGATCTGACTTATAAACACCAGAGGTGCTGACTGGTTTAATCAAACAGACATCATTACACACTGGACCCCAGGACTCTATCTTCCCATGAGACCAATCTAGACGGGGTTTGTGGCGTTGCAACCAGGGGGGCCCTCGGATTACTGGGTGAGTCATTTTGTCAAAAATAAGGAAACTGATGAGTTCTGAATGATTGTCTGGAATGGTCATATGAACTGATTGAGTGCGGACCACAACTGGGCCTAATTCGTGACCATCCACTGCATGGACCACCAGAGGGCGTGACAAGCGAAACAACTTAAGATGGAGGGACCTGGCAAGAGAAGATAACATTAAATTAGAATTGGCACCAGAATCAATAAACACAGGGCTGACCTGGGTGGATGAATCAGATTTCAACCCAGCATGTATCACATTCTGAGAAGAGGGAATAATAGAGCTTTGATTCACCCGCACTACCCTTTTTGGCCACACTGGGGCACCCCTGACCAGACAATGTAAAAGAACATGACCAGGTTGTCCACAGTAAAAGCAGAGTCCCTCTACACGGCGGCGCTCCTTCTCTTGGGTAGTGAGGGGGGCCTGCCCCACTAGCATGGGCTCCTCGGCGGAAGTGGAGGGGAGGGTGCCCGGATGACTGGAAGTGGACGGCCGGTTAGTTGTGGAAACAGGATGATGACATTCGCGATGAGGATGATCAGACAGGCGACGGTCGGTGCAACTAGCCAGAGCTATGAGGTCGTCCAGGTCTTCAGGCAGGTTCACCTCTATAAGCCAATTCTGGATGCTGTCATTCAATCCCTGGAAGAACACGTCCTGGAGTGCTGCGGGATTCCAATCGCTTGTCGCGGCCAGAATTCGGAAATCTATTGCATAGTCAGCAGCACGGCGATCACCTTGCGTTAGCCTCATCAGCTCGCGTGCCACCTCACACCCAGGGGAAGAGTGTTGGATTACCTGCCGGAGTGATTTGGTGAAGGCTGCCAGGGAGGAGCAAGATGGCGAATCTTGACAGTTGACTTTCTATATGCTTGCATCTGTTCTTTAGAAATCATTTTGGAATATCTCACAATATCACTCACTCCTCTTCAACAGCTTACTCCAATGGTTCATTTTCAAGATGCCACCATCTTGAAACTGACGACAACTTCAATTCATCCATATTCCGTTTTGCTTTCTGTCTTGACGGTTCCTCATTGTTTGCATAGTTCCCATACCATCAGTGTTCCATTTGACTATCGTCCAACTTCATCCAACCTCCCACGTCCGACGTCTTGCACGAGCATTGATGATATCTGAACAGATCAATAACTAAAGATCCGACGAGCTGAACGTGACTCGTCCATGTGTGGGACGAAAAGCAATATTATCCTACAGAAACAATAGCAGCAAAGTGCATCTCCCTAACCGGGAAGAGTTGTGACGCATGTGCGTAGGTGCTGCTCTAGCGGCAACTTGAAAATCAGCCATTAAGGGTCACTAGTGGGGTGGAGCCTATCTCAGCAGTCACAGGGCATGAGGCGGGGTTCTCCCTAAACAGGAGGGCCAGTCTCCCAACATATATACTGAAAATAATCCAACACTTAAATTGTTTCCTATGCTGTATTTTTTGCTTGTGGAATGTGACAAACACTGTTTAAAATCTCTGATGTAAGAGGCATGATATTAGTATTCATGACAGCAATACCACGTGCGAGAACCAAATCCAGGGTATTTCCACTAATGTGCGTGGAGTCCCGAATGCATTGCCGAAATCCTAATGCATCCAGAATTTCCATAAATGATTTGCAGAGGGGATCAGAAGGCTTATTTATATGAATGTTAAAGTCACCAATGATCAGAATGTTATCTGCACTAGTTGACAAGTTAGAGATGAACGCACCAAATTCATCTAAGAATTCAGAATATGGGCCAGGAGGCCCGTATGCGGTGACAAAGTAATACGGCTGATTTTTATTCTTCTGATCTTGGCAACGCATAATATCATGAGCAGAGCGGAGAATCAGATGCTCACATAAGTTATATTTGTGACCCCCAACAGCTAATAAGCTAAACCTAGATTTATAAATAAGAGCAACACCCCCGCCTTGCTTTGCATCACGAGGGACATGACTAAATGTGTATGCCGGTGGGCAGGCCTCATTTAAGGGGAGGACAGCTGTAGGTTTAAGCCAGGTTTCACATAACCCAATCATATCTAAGTGATGATCCATAATTAGATCATTAATCAACGATGATTTTGGGGATAGTGATCGTATGTTAATGAGACCCAGACTAAGGACCTCAGTAGGGCTGACAGTTGAACTTTTTGGGTTTAGGGGTGGTTCCAGAGTAGTATATATAAGATACCTAGCAGTAGGTTTAGATTTGAGACATTCCACGTGCGTTGTAGGTAGCAGACACAAAACCTTTGATATTGCTGGAACAACCACTGGGCCATCCTCAATTTCAACATCATCCAGTGTAGTAATGGGTATTCAGTTTGCAAAGCATATCCCTCTATTGTTTTTATGGACATGTCTACGGAAGCAGGCCACAGTCTCAACATGTTGAATTTCCCTCCCTGACAGATAAACTGCACTATCACCATTGTGGATTTTCTGCACTAATTTCCCTGCTAAACTAATGGATTCCATTCCCACATTTGTCATAATCCTTGCAGGGTCTCTAGTCACCTGCTCTGTGGCCTGCTGTAAATTCCTAATGTTACCCTCCCTGTAGAGCTCCATCTATGTTCGCAGACAAGATGGTGGCGCCTCCCCCAGTAGGGTGCGGCCGTCTGGCATCAGCAAACCACGGTGGCCCCAGAACGAAGGCCAGTTATCAATAAAGCTAAAGCCTTGCTGTCTACAAAATTGTAGACAAAATTGTAAACCGCAACCTGTTCTGTGGAATGATCTCCCTGTGTCAATAAAACAGTCAGATTCTGTGGAGACTTTCAATCCAGACTTAAGACGCACTTATTTTCCCTTTCGTATGGTTAGCATACTGGCATAGTATAGTTCTATGCTTTTTACTCTTTTAATTCATTTTATTAGGAAACAGAGCATGCGCAGCCTCAACTTTAATAATAAAAATAATAATACATTTTATTTGTAATGCACTTTGCACTTAATGCACTTGCTACAGAGCAAAGGCTAAAAACAAACAATATAGAGTCAAAAACAATAAAATATTCATAAAGCATAACCACACAGATAAAATCATAACATTTTAAACATTTTAACATTTTAAAAGGCCTTTTTAAATAAGAATGTCCTGGGGCCTTTTTAAATGCCCCCACACTCTGTGGGGCCCTCAGGGTCTCTGGAAGGGCATTCCAGAGCTGTGGGGCGACTGCCTGGAAGGCCCTGTCTCCCATGGTGGAGAGCTTGGATCTGGGCTGGTGCAGGAGGTAGGTGGATGTGGTGAAGCAGAGGGTTCTTGGGGCGGTGTGTGGCGTGAGGAGTTCACTGAGGTAGGCAGGGGCAGTTCCATATATGCACTGGTGGGTAAGGAGACAGGATTTGTACTGAATTCTTTGTTGAATGGGCAGCCAATGAAGGGATCTAAGGACTGGAGTGATGTGATCATATTTGCGCCTCCTCGTCTGGACCCGGGAAGCACAGTTCTGAATGTGCTGCAGCTTTTGTAGACTTTTGCCAGGGATCCCAACGAGGAGGGCATTGCAGTAGTCCAATCTGGAGGAGACAAAGGCATGGACCAACTTCTCTGCGTCAGGTTGGGAAAGGGAGGGGCGTAGTTTGTGATATTTTTAAGGTGGAGGAAAGAGACCTTGCAGAGGTGACGGATGTGGGAGTCGAATGTGAGATGTGAATCAAATCTGACACCAAGGTTTGTCACGGATGAGGACAGGGAAATGTTATGGTCAAAGATCGAGACACTGTTTAGGTTTGAGAAGGACTGGGTTTGGTGAGGGGTACCAATAAGGATGGCTTCTGTTTTGCTGCTGTTCAGTTGAAGAACGTTATCAGCCATTCATGCCCTTATCTTCTCCAGGCAACAGTGAAGTGCAGATGGCAGAACTGTGGTGGAAGTGGAGTCCATTTTTATATACAGCTGTGTGTCATCTGCGTAACAATGGAAAGTGCAGCGCAGTTTTGACCTCCTCTTCGTGTACCCGGGACAAGGCATCCGATCTCTGGTTCTTGGTCCCGGGGCGATAGGTGATCCGGAAGTCAAAACGCCCGAAGAACAGTGACCAGCGGGCTTGCCTGGGGTTCAGCCGCTTGGCGGTCCTGATATACTCCAGGTTCCGATGGTCAGTGAAAACCGTGAACGGCACAGACGCTCCATCCAACAGGTGTCTCCACTCCTCAAGAGCCTCTTTCACCGCAAGGAGTGCTCGATTGCCGACGTCATAGTTCCGTTCAGCCGGGGTCAACCTGCGTGAAAAGTAGGCACACGGGTGAAGAACCTTATCGGTCTCTCCGCTCTAGGATAGCACGGCTCCTATCCCTGAGTCAGAGGCGTCCACTTCAACCACAAACTGGCGGCTAGGGTCGGGCTGCACCAACACTGGCGCAGTAGAGAACCGTCGTTTCAACTCCTTGAACGCGGCTTTGCACCGATCCGACCAGGTGAAGGGGACTTTTGGAGACGTCAGGGCTGTCAGGGGGCTAACTACCTGACTGTAGCCCTTAATGAACCTCCTATAGAAATTAGCGAAGCCGAGGAACTGTTGCAGCTTCCTACGGCTTGTTGGTTGGGGCCAATCTCTCACCGCCGCAACCTTGGCCGGATCAGGGGAGACGGAGTCAGAGGAGATGATAAACCCCAGGAAGGACAAAGAAGTGCGGTGAAACTCGCACTTCTCGCCCTTCACAAACAGTCGGTTCTCTAACAACCGCTGCAGGACCTGACGTACATGCTGGACATGAGTCTCAGGATCCGGAGAAAAGATCAGAATATCGTCCAGATATACGAAGACAAATCGATGCAGGAAGTCCTGCAAGACGTCGTTAACCAAGGCTTGGAACGTCGCAGGGGTGTTGGTGAGGCCGAACGGCATGACCAGGTACTCAAAGTGACCTAACGGGGTGTTAAATGCCGTCTTCCATTCGTCTCCCTTCCAGATCCGAACCAGGTGATACACATTCCTAAGATCCAGCTTAGTAAAGATTTTGGCTCCATGCAGGGGGGTGAACACGGAATCTAACAACGGCAACGGGTATCGGTTGCGAACCGTAATCTCATTCAGCCCCCTGTAATCAATGCATGGACGGAGTCCGCCATCTTTCTTGCCCACAAAAAAGAAACCTGCACCCATCGGGGAGGTGAAGTTCCGGATCAGCCCGGCAGCTAATGAGTCCCGGATGTAAGTCTCCATTGATTCGCACTCAGGTCGTGAGAGGTTGTACAGCCTGCTGGACGGGAACTCAACGCCTGGAATCAGATCAATGGCACAATCGTACGGATGGTGCGGGGGAAGGGCGAGTGCCAGATCCTTGCTGAAGACATCAGCAAGATCGTGGTACTCAACCGGCACCGCCGTCAGATTGGGAGGGACTTTGACCTCCTCCTTAGCATGTAAACCGGGAGGAACCGAGGATCCTAAACACACCCGATGGCAGGTTTCGCTCCACTGAACCACCACCCCAGACGGCCAATCAATCCGGGGATTGTGCTTCAACATCCATGGGAAACCCAAAATCACGCGGGAGGTAGAAGGAGTCACAAAAACTCGATCTCCTCCCGATGATTTCCAGACACCACCAGAGTTACAGGTTGTGTCTTGTGCGTGATTAAAGGGAGAAGGGTGCCATCTAGTGCCCGCACCTGCAATGGTGAAGGAAGCGCCACCAGAGGGAGCCCTACTCCCTTGCCCATCTACTGTCCAGCAGATTCCCTTCTGACCCCGTGTCCACCAGTGCTGGGGCTTGAAGGGTTAAATCCCCGCTTAGGATTGTAACTGGGAGTCGTGTGGAAATATGTCCCATGTGAATGTCTTGGCCCACCCTTAGCCCAGTTTCTAGGGGCGGGCGTTGGTGATTTAACCGCTTGGGGTAGTATCTCTGCAGGTGCTCATTAGAATCGCAGACAAAACACTCCCCGCGGGCCAGCCTCCGCTGTCTAATAGGTGGGCTAAATGTGGCCCTGCTCGTGTCCATAGCTTCGTCAGCAGGGGAAGCTGTAGCCACATGGAGCGTTGAGGCTGTGGAGCGTGGGGAGGGCGGAACCTTTTCAGACCCGGAAGGGAGAGGGACGGTGCATGCCCGGCCACGTCCTTCATCTCGCTCCCGACGGCGTTCCTCCAACCGATTGTTTAACCGTATAACGAGATCGATAAGTCCATCTAAATCCCGCGGTTCTTCCTTAGCTACCAGGTGCTCCTTCAGGACCGACGACAGTCCGTTTACGAAGGCGGCGCGGAGCGCAACGTTATTCCAGCCGGACCTCGCAGCCGCAATGCGGAAGTCGACTGCATATTCGGCTGTGCTCCGGCGCCCCTGTCGCATTGACAGCAGCACTGTTGAAGTGGTCTCTCCTCTGTTAGGGTGATCAAACACTGTTCTGAACTCCCTCACAAACCCAGTATAAGAGGTAAGGAGCCGTGAGTTTTGCTCCCAAAGCGCTGTAGCACAAGCGCGTGCCTCACCACGAAGCAAGTTAATAACATAAGCCACCTTGCTGGCGTCAGACGCGTACATCACGGGTCGTTGTGCAAAGACGAGCGAACACGGTATCAGAAAGTCCGCGCACGTCTCCACACAACCCCCGTACGGCTTATGGACTTATGTATGCTTCAGGGGATGGTGGGGGGGGGGTTCGTTGAACGACCAGTGGAACGTTAATATCGGGCACCGGGTCGGCAGGAGGAGGAGCCGCAGCAGTGCTCTGATCGTGCGCTTCCACCTGTGCGATTAAGGATGACGTTTTGCTCGGTCATCAAATCCAGCCGAGCAGTAAAGGCGGTGAGGATTTGCTGCAACTCACCGAGCACGCCTCCTGCAGACGCCTGTGCACCCCGCTCTTCTACTGGCTGTCCAACAGATGGGTGACGCCCCTCGGGATCCATGACATTGGCCGAGATATCCTGTTGTGAAAGTGTAGTGACACGGACCCACAACAGGGGCCGTAAATGAACAGACAATGAAAGAGTCACATATGAACACTTTACTGTTGTGAATGAGCACAACACAGAGGAATGTGAAATTTACAGACAGTCAATCACAAGGGTGACATGTGGGCAGGCTCGAGGATAGAAGACATCTGTCCTAAGATGAACCGGAACCACACGATTTCCTCCGCCACCGAACCCGGAGAATACTGGAGCCGCCAAGTCCCGAGTCCCCAGATGGCCACCGTCTTCGACGGTCGGATCTGGTACTGCTGGCAGGGAGCAGAGACAATAAGATATGGGTGTGTGCACACCCAGTAGCAACAATGGTGGAGAGTCCACCTCCACCTCTCACACACACTCGTGCAGCTCCTGTCTCAAACACTTATCTGGTAGAGGTGTTAAGCAACTCCATCGCTGGTCACACCGAACGCCGGTCTCACAGACAAGGAACACCACAGGAAAACGGCTGCAAATAAGAGTTCAGACTGACATACAGTTTACTTTTGAGGCTGAGAATACTACCTGAACGGTTCGACGATATCTCGGCAATGAGGTGGAGATGACGTCCGGGTTTTATGGAGTGAGATGATGAAGCATGAATGAGTGACAGCTGTCAGGAGATAATGAGTAACAGCTGTCACCCCCGGCTGTGTCCGTGGCGGCAGCGCCCTCTCGTGCCTGAAGCCCGAACTTCAGGTAGGGCGCCCTCTGGTGGTGGGCCAGCAGTACCTCCTCTTCTGGCGGCCCACACAACAGGACCCCCCCCTCAACAGGTGCCTGCTGGCGCCCGACCAGGCTTATCAGGGTGTCGACGGTAGAAATCGTCCAGGAGGGCCGGATCCAGGATGAAGCTCCTCTTCACCCAGGAGCGTTCTTCGGGTCCATACCCCTCCCAGTCCACCAGATATTGGAACCCCCGGCCCATTCGACGGACGTCCAGGAGCCGGCACACTGTCCAGGCCGGCTCCCCGTCAATGATCCGGGCAGGAGGCGGCGCCGGACCGGGAGCACAGAGCGGTGAGGTGTGGTGTGGTTTGATCTTGGAGATGTGAAACACCAGCTCCCAGCTTCACTGCGGCAGGGCTGAGGACCTTGAGGATTCGGAAGGGTCCGATGAACCTGTCCATCAGTTTTGGTGACTGCACCTGAAGCGGGATGTTCTTCGTCGATAGCCACACCTCCTGCCCGGGCTGGTATGCAGGGGCCGGGGACCGCCGGCGGTCTGCATGGGCCTTGGCCCTCGTCTGGGCCTTCAACAAGGCAGAACAGGCGGTGCGCCACACCCGACGGCACCTCCGAAGGTGGGCCCGGACCGAGGGCACACCGACCTCTCCCTCAACCACAGGAAATAATGGGGGCTGGTACACCAAACACACCTCAAACGGGGAGAGGCCGGTGGCAGAAGACACCTGGCTATTATGTGCATACTCGATCCAGGCCAGGTGGTTGCTCCAGGCCGTCGGGTGCGCGGATGTCACACAGCGAAGGGTCTGTTCCAACTCCTGGTTGGCCCGTTCTGCCTGTCCGTTCGTCTGTGGATGGTACCCGGACAAGAGGCTCATGGTGGCCCCCAGTTCCCGGCAGAAGCTCCTCCAGACGTGTGAGGAGAACTGGGGACCACGATCCGAGACAACGTCAGTAGGGATCCCATGCAGACGGACGACGTGGTGGACCAGGAGGTCCGCTGTCTCCTGGGCCATAGGGAGCTTCGGGAGGGCCACGAAGTGGGCCGCCTTGGAAAATCGGTCCACTATCGTGAGGATGGTGGTGTTGCCCTGGGACGGTGGGAGGCCCGTGACAAAATCCAGGCCGATGTGGGACCAGGGGCGATGAGGCACAGGAAGCGGTTGAAGCAGTCCTTGGGGCTTCCTGTGGTCAGCCTTGCCCCTGGCGCAGGTGGTGCAGGCCTGGATGTACTCCCGGACGTCGGCCTCCATAGACGCCCACCAGAAGCGCTGCCGGACAACTGCCACGGTCCTTCACACCCCCGGATGACAGGAGAGCTTGGAACCATGACAGAAGTCTAGGACCGCAGCCCTGGCCTCTGGTGGGATGTATAGTCTGTTCTTAGGTCCAGTTCCCGGGTCCGGGCTTCATTCCAGGGCCTCCCGGACGATCTTCTTCACGTCCCAGGTGAGGGTGGCCACGATAGTGGACTCAGGAAGGATGGGCTCCGGTGGATCCGACAGCGCAGTTTTGACCTTCTCTTCGTGTACCCGGGACTTGTGTTTATTGATTATCTGACCGAGTGAGAGCATGTAGATGGTGAAAAGGATCGGCCCAAGGACCAACCCTCAAGCCACTCCGCAGCTAACTGTATGAGGTGATGATTTGGACTGTCCTAGGGTCACAAACTCTGTCCTGCCCGTGAGGTATGACCTGAACCAGTTGAGTGTGATCCCAGAAAGTCCAACTACAGACTGGAGGCGATGGAGGAGGATGGTGAACTTTACCTAAATTCTGGGTCTTTTAGTGAAGCTTAGGGCTAGTGGCCGGCGATCACCTTAGTATTTTTTGTTTTTGTTGTTTGATGCTGACAAATTATACTGTATTTCTTGTCTTTCTGATGCCTGATTGTTTTTTTCTCTGTTTAAGGTGCAGCTCCATCCAGAGATGGGTGTGGTATTTGTGCTGGAGACCCTACTGTCCTGTGCACCAACAGCATTTCCTGTATTTGTTTTGTGAATTGTTCTGTAATTTATGTCTGTAGCATGGCCCAAGTAGAGGGTCACCCCTTTGAGTCTGGTCTGCTTGAGGTTTCTTCCTCAGAAGTTTTTCCTTACCACTGCTGCTCTGGGGGTTAGTAAAGTTAGACCTTACATGTGTGAAGCGCCTTGAGGCAACTCTGTTCTGATTTCAAATTGAAAGATCTATTCAGCACCTGACTGACTCTAATTTGCCTATAGGCATGGGAGGGGTACTGATGATGCCATCACCAGTGTTACTCACCTTTCATCAATACACTCCAGCCTCATCTGCTCATTTCAAAGCTGAAGAAGGTAGATGTCAGTCCTTTTTAATTCATTTTCATTTTAACCAATCGAAATCAATGCGTCAGACTCAATCATGCCCTCTAGGTTACATCAATCAGCTCAGGTGAGCCTCAGCTGAGCGTCAGCTCTCCAGTTCTTTTCCCACTGTACACCACCGAATGTTCTAACAGTCATTAAGAGAACTATCGATCGCCATCGATGACAATATGACGATGACAGGCTGCTGCCATACAAGGCACTCACTACACACTGGGAGCAACTAGGGGATTAAGGACCTTGCCCAAGGGCCCTTAGTGATTTTCCAGTCAGGCTGGGATTTGAACCGAAAGGGTCTTGAGATTTACAAGTAACATTCTTGGGACACAGACTTTGGGCAAGCTCAAAGACGGCGAACCTTGATCTATTTTAAGAGTTGAAAAGGTCATATTCTGTTTCCTAGTTTTATGCTATGAATCATGCAAATCTGCTTTTTTTGGGGGGGGGGGGGGGGTGACAGCCAATCAGAATAGAGAGACACTGTGACGTCACTGGCTGGTTTCACACTCTGCTTGCTAATTCCACTGTGTTTCTGTGTAAATCTGCATCTTTCTCATACATTATGTAAAAGCTAGTGACAAATAAACTCTTCTAAAACTAAAAATGCTATTTTTTTTAACCTTATAACACCTCTGGAGTGATTTAGAAGACATCTTGCAGACGTCAGTGTGCACACGTCACACATGGCAGAATCTGCTCCCAAACTGCTGCGTTTCTGTGTAAATCTAATATGTTTCTCATATAAAGTTGTGCTCAAAGTTTACATACGTGGCAGAAATTTTTAAAATTTTTTGTCCATTTTTCAGAGAAAATGAATGGTAACACAAAAAAAATTTCACTCATGGTTAGTGGTTGGGTGAAGCCATTTATTGTCAAACAACTGTGTTTATTCTTTTAAAATTATAATAACAGAAACTACCCAAATGACCCAGATCAAAAGTTTACATACCCCAGTTCTGAATACTGTGTATTGCCCCCTTTAACATCAATGACAGCTTGGAGTCTTGTGGTAGTTGTGAATGAGGCTCTCTGATGGTAAAACTGCCACCGAATATGTCTTGGACTTCATTTACATCAGTTACAAAGAAATACAAACAGTATGACACTCTATGGCAAATCTGCATGGAGTAGACAGCTCTCAAAAACTGAGTTTTAAGAGGATCCAGCTTTCCTCAGCCTACTGTACAAAGATATATGCATATGAGCCTATTTCCTAGAAGTAGAAAACTTTGTGAAACATGCAATGCTAACCATCTTATTTTAAATGTTGCCACGACCAAGGAGACAGTCTAGGCCTCCCCGGTTGGTGTAGGACCATGGTTCTGTGGTCACACATGGGACACACATCAGTCAGGTCTACTCATACAAGTACCTTGGGATCCACTTGGATAATACCTTTAGTTGTCCATGTGGACAGTCTGTGTTCCAAATTATAGCAGAGAATGTATTTTTTACACAGACTCAGAGTATTTGGTGTGGACCAGAGAATCATGTTTTTGTTCTATCAGGCTGTATTTGAGAGCTTAGTCAGGTACAGGATGTCAGCATGGTAACTTGACAACTTCACTGTGCAACTTCAAACTAAGCTCAGTCATCGGATTCACACCGCTATGAAGGTGATTGGAAGAAAGAATCACCGTTCCCTTCAATTCATGTTTGACCAGTCTCCCCTGAGGCTGGTGATGACCCATCACATCACATGTCCTATACACAGAATATGAGCTTGTGCCCTCTGGTAGACATGATCAAGCCCCCCCACTGTAAACTTAACCATTTCAAGAAAATCATGTGTGCCCATTTCAATCAAACTTTTAAATGATGTTGCAGGAATTGTGCAGTGGTTCCATTGTATTTATGGGGTGGGTGCAATATGGGTGAATGCCTAGTGCTTCTCAAGAGGGGGTGGGAGGATGGGGTAGATTGTGGTGATGTCAGTCTCTTATGTGTTATTTGCGGCGTGTTGTCAGTTTATTGGTCTACTATGTAGATTGTTTATACTTTTTTCCCTTTTTTGTACTGTGAAGGCATATATATGCAGCACGTGAGTCCAAGGCAAATTTCCCTATGGGACAATAAAGTATATCGTGTATATATCTTATCACGTCTGTTTATGTATCACGCCCTGTATCATGCCCCGATGTATCTGTATCAGCCAGAGTCTAAAGGATATTTATCACATATTACAACAACAATAAAGAACAAGTCAAGTTCCACCAGAGAACGAACAAGGAGCCCTCTCTTCTCCTTGTTGGTTCCACTCAGTCATTCAGTGAACAAGTTCACATCACTCTCTGTTTTCCTGGTGGTGTTCTTGTTCTCATGTCTCTCTATAAAGTCATGAGTGTCCTCTTCATTAACTTCTTGATGTCTCACAACTTCAGTGTGAGACTCAAGTTGTAGAATTCTCCCTGCTAGAGAGGATAAAACTCTCTCACCTTGATCAGACATCTTGGTTGAATGAAATGATCTGGATCCTGTATCAGGATCCTGCACCTGTCACCAGGGTCACACAAAGTGGGAGTGTGTCTTTGGTGGGGGTGAGAAATGGGGTCTCCTGATTGGATGAAAAGCAGGGCGATACAAAGCCTGGTATTTTCAATGTCTCTTGTTGTATCGCCCTGTTTTAAGATTTATAGCACCCTGATTTTATTGCCACAGTTTCCAGGGCAATAAAATTGACAGGAAAAGTTTATGATTTATCAGCCCTATTTTTTCTTGTATCGCATGAGGGCTGGTTTACGAGTAGCTATAGGGCAGATTTTTGTTGTAATATGTGATAATGTATCGTATTGTATCACATCATACCTAAAGCTGTGATTGCATGATTTTGGTTTTGCAGTCTACATTGGCGCAAGCAGATCTTTACCACTCCAGAACGGGTGGTGGCGATATACTTTTTTTTAGATGTGCAGCACTCGCTAAGCTTTGCTAGCATTAGCCATGTCAATCCTCAACTGGATTAGTTCCCCTTATTTCAGATTTCAAGTTATTTTTTTCAAAAGGAACATGAAACACTGCATTTGAAAACCAACATTTGTACTTGCTAGAAACTATTTTGTAGTATACTAACAATTCTGACCATAAGATCACACTGGAAAGATCTTTAGCTAAAATTTTGACATATTTTACACAGATGTTTTGCTGGATATCTGCTGGACAGATGAACCTCACAGACATCTGTTGTCTCAGTTGTTGTGAATACTAACTTTAGCTCCCATTACAGTTTTTATTGGTTTGCCAAAAAGTGTCAATGGAGAGACAGTTTTATCATCGTTTTTCTGAAAGTATGTTTTGTTATTGTGAGCTGGAAATTGCAAGAGCCCATTTTGCAATGAATATAAATATGTGAATGTGAAATATTCTGCAAGTGGACCTCAGTTTCATTGGAATTCTGCTACTGCACAAGAATTCCAGAAGTGCGGCTTTGTTCAAATTTCAAAACGTTTTGTGTTTGTTTTTTTTAACCTTAACTCTTATCCTAAATCTAATCCAGCCCCAAACCATTTAAAATACAGTCCTTTGCAAGGTTACCAGTCAACTGAGACATTAGGTTTCTAGAACACTGGAAACAAGCAGCACTTTTTTTTTTAGAAGTGGTGGTCCATTTCTGAAGTGCAAACATTTTTAAATTAGTCTTGATTTGCATACTGTGCAGAACACTCGCACTTCCCCTTTCATGACTTCACAAAATTAACCTGTGACACTTGCCATGGATTCCCCAAAATAAATATCAACAATAAAATTTGCTATAAATTTGTGATGCATCACAGGAATAAAAATACCTTCTAATAAGTAGATTTCAACGCAAAATTAATTGTATGAAAAATCAAATGGGACTAAAGTTTTACTGGACATTTGAGAGGAGAAACTGGAGACGACTGACACAGACAACAAGAAGCAAACGCCACACAGCAAGGCCTCGGATGAGATTTGACCCCAGGACCTTTCTTGTTATGAGACCATGTTGTGTGTCTGTGCCGTGAGGTTTTAGCCCCTAAACCCACACTCGAGGAGAAATGAGGGACAGCTTTAAATCCCCCTTCATTTTTTTCCTATCCTTTTTTTTTTTCTCCTTCCACTTATGCATGTGATGTGCAGATTGGGCCGCTCTCATCTCCTCCGTCAGCTCGTTGGCTGCCTCGTAATCTACACGAAAGGATGGCAGGGCCCCGTTTGTCTGGAGATTTGTGTCATCATGGAAAGCGGAGGCATTTCTCGGAATAATCTTGAGCTACTATCATTCCCAATATGTTTTCTGATGGGAACACAGAAAGAGAGCGAGAGAGTGGAAAATGTAGAAATTATTTGTCTTTTGGTTGTGCTTTAATTCGCTTTAAAGAGTGTTTAAAAGGCCAATGAAAAAAGCTCCCCACTGAGATCACTTCCCACCAGCAGTCACAAATCTTTGCTCCTCCTGCTGAGGATTCATCTATTGTGTTGTTTCTAACAGCTGCATGTGAAAGCTGAAGTTCGACGTTGTGTCTGGAATAAAGGCTGAATATTGATACAGTATGTCATCGTAATGTCAGAAATTCTGTGGTCTGTACTTTTGCATTTGCTCTATAGCAACTGGTTAATAGTACCACAGCAATCTGACATTTGCCCCCAGTGATAATTGACCTTCACCCAAATGGTTGATCACTGGCTAACCTTGGCAGAGCAATTCTGGGATCCACCTGCATGTCTGCTGTATTTGGTCCAAATTGGGTTGAATATCAAATTCCTTGACCTTGAACTTTTTGCCAAAATGAAATTGTTAAGGGCAAATGCAAAGTTTGGCAGGTATCATTGAACAGACTAACAAACACAGGCAGGCATTAGTAATTGAACCTTTGGCTAAATTTGACCTTGCTGGGAAACTTTGGAACCCACTTCCACATGTTTCATATTTCGTACAAATCAGAGTGAAGAATTCTAATTTTGGCTTTTAACACTTAGAACCCTAAGAGTATTTTCTTATTTTTACCATACCTTAAGAAGTTCCCCTTTAAAAAATACCACATTTTCCAAAGTATAAGTTGGGTTTTTTTTTTTTTCATTTGAGAGGTCCTGCGACTTATATATGCTTTTTTCCTGTTAAAGAGGAATTTTTGGACCAATGTGACTTGTGCTCCGGTGCGACTTGTACTCCAGAAAATACAGTACTTTGTTTTAATATATCAATCAATTCAATTCAATTTTTTTTTTTATATAGCGCCAAATCACAACAAACAGTTGCCCCAAGGCGCTTTATATTGTAAGGCAAGGCCATACAATAATTATGTAAAACCCCAACGGTCAAAACGACCCCCTGTGAGCAAGCACTTGGCAACAGTGGGAAGGAAAAACTCCCTTTTAACAGGAAGAAACCTCCAGCAGAACCAGGCTCAGGGAGGGGCAGTCTTCTGCTGGGACTGGTTGGGGCTGAGGGAGAGAACCAAGAAAAAGACATGCTGTGGAGGGGAGCAGAGATCGATCACTAATGATTAAATGCAGAGTGGTGCATACAGAGCAAAAAAGAGAAAGAAACAGTGCATCATGGGAACCCCCCAGCAGTCTACGTCTATAGCAGCATAACTAAGGGATGGTTCAGGGTCACCTGATCCAGCCCTAACTATAAGCTTTAGCAAAAAGGAAAGTTTTAAGCCTAATCTTAAAAGTAGAGAGGGTGTCTGTCTCCCTGATCTGAATTGGGAGCTGGTTCCACAGGAGAGGAGCCTGAAAGCTGAAGGCTCTGCCTCCCATTCAACTCTTACAAACCCTAGGAACTACAAGTAAGCCTGCAGTCTGAGAGCGAAGGGCTCTATTGGGGTGATATGGTACTACGAGGTCCCTAAGATAAGATGGGACCTGATTATTTCAAAACCTTATAAGTAAGAAGAAGAATTTTAAATTCTATTCTAGAATTAACAGGAAGCCAATGAAGAGAGGCCAATATGGGTGAGATATGCTCTCTCCTTCTAGTCCCCGTTAGTACTCTAGCTGCAGCATTTGAATTAACTGAAGGCTTTTTAGGGAACTTTTAGGACAACCTGATAATAATGAATTACAATAGTCCAGCCTAGAGGAAATAAATGCATGAATTAGTTTTTCAGCATCACTCTGAGACAAGACCTTTCTAATTTTAGAGATATTGCGTAAATGCAAAAAAGCAGTCCTACATATTTGTTTAATATGCGCTTTGAATGACATATCCTGATCAAAAATGACTCCAAGATTTCTCACAGTATTACTAGAGGTCAGGGTAATGCCATCCAGAGTAAGGATCTGGTTGACACCATGTTTCTAAGATTTGTGGGGCCAAGTACAATAACTTCAGTTTTATCTGAGTTTAAAAGCAGGAAATTAGAGGTCATCCATGTCTTTATGTCTGTAAGACAATCCTGCAGTTTAGCTAATTGGTGTGTGTCCTCTGGCTTCATGGATAGATAAAGCTGGGTATCATCTGCGTAAACAATGAAAATTTAAGCAATACCGTCTAATAATACTGCCTAAGGGAAGCATGTATAAGTGAATAAAACTGGTCCTAGCACAGAACCTTGTGGAACTCCATAATTAACTTTAGTCTGTGAAGAAGATTCCCCATTTACATGAACAAATTGTAATCTATTAGACAAATATGATTCAAACCACTGCAGCGCAGTGCCTTTAATACCTATGGCATGCTCTAATCTCTGTAATAAAATTTTATGGTCAACAGTATCAAAAGCAGCACTGAGGTCTAACAGAACAAGCACAGAGATGAGTCCCCACTGTCCGAGGCCATAAGAAGATCATTTGTAACCTTCACTAATGCTGTTTCTGTACTATGATGAATTCTAAAACCTGACTGAAACTCTTCAAATAGACCATTCCTCTGTAGATGATCAGTTTGCGGTTTTACAACTACCCTTTCAAGAATTTTTGAGAGAAAGGAAGGTTGGAGATTGGCCTATAATTAGCTAAGATAGCTGGGTCAAGTGATGGCTTTTTAAGTAATGGTTTAATTACTGCCACCTTAAAAGCCTGTGGTACATAGCCAACTAACAAAGATAGATTGATCATATTTAAGATCGAAGCATTAATAATGGTAGGGCTTCCTTGAGCAGCCTGGTAGGAATGGGGTCTAATAAACATGTTGATGGTTTGGATGAAGTAACTAATGAAAATAACTCAGACAGAACAATCGGAGAGAAAGAGTCTAACCAATACCGGCATCACTGAAAGCAAGCCAAAGATAACGATACGTCTTTGGGATGGTTATGAGTAATTTTTTCTCTAATAGTTAAATGTTGTTAGCAAAGAAAGTCATGAAGTCATTACTAGTTAAAGTTAATGGAATACTCAGCTCAATAGAGCTCTGACTCTTTGTCAGCCTGGCTACAGTGCTGAAAAGAAACTGGGGTTGTTGTTGTGTGGGCCGCCAGAAGAGGAGGTACTGCTGGCCCACCACCAGAGGGCGCCCTGTCTGGAGTGCGGGCTCCAGGCACCAGAGGGCGCAGCCGCCTCACAGGAGCAGCCAGGGTGACAGCTGTCACGCATCACCTGCAACAGCTGTTACCAATCATCCGATCAGCAGGGGTACATCAGCAGGACGACGTCTCCACCTCTTTGCCGAGATATCGTTCTACCTGGAAGGTAACGTACTCAGCTAACTGTGAGACACTAACCTTTGTGACTTTTGTGCGTTGTTTAGCAGACTCCTTTTTCCACGAGAGGTGGAGGTAGTTTTCCTACCATGCGGATTGCTGGGTGCAAACGCGCCCACATTTAATTGTTCTTTGTTCTCGCCAGCAGTACCAGGTCCGACACGCGGAGGCAGTGGCCACCTGGGAGTTCGGGACTTGGCCGGCTCCAGTATTCCGAGGTCTGGTGGCAGAGGAAATCGTGTGGTTCCGGTTTCTGCTTTGGACAGACGTCTCCTATCTTCGAGCCTGCCCACACGACACCTTTTGTGAATTGATTTGTCTATTGTTGTAATCTGTTGTATTTGTTGTGCCCATTCACAACAGTAAAGTGTTGTTATTTGACCTACTCCATTGTCCGTTCATTTGCGCCCCCCTGTGGGGTCGTGTACCTACACTTTCCCAACAGATATCTCGGCCACCTCGTCATGGACTCTGAGGGGCGTCAACCGGCTGTTGAACGGCCAATGGAAGAGCAGGGCGCACAGGCGTCCGCAGGAGGAATGATCGGTGAGTTGCAGCGAATCCTCACCGCTTTCACGGCTCGGTTGGATCTATTGACCGAGCAGAACGTCCTCCTTAACCGCAGGGTGGAGGCTCTCGCCGCGCAGGTAGAAGCGCGCACTCAGGGCGCTGCTGCGGCTCTCCCTCCTGTCGACCCTGTGCGTAACAGTGACGTTCCACAGGTCGTTCAATGACCCCTCCCACCTTCCCCGGAAGCATACATAAGCCCTCCAGAGCCGTACGGAGGTTGTGTGGACTTCCTTATGCAGTGTTCGCTCGTCTAAGCACAACGTCCTGTCATGTATGCGACTGATGCCAGCAGATAGCTTATGTAATAAATCTGCTTCGCGGTGAGGCACGCGCTTGGGATACGTGCTCTGGGAGCAGAATTCACGGCTACTTCAAACATATGATGGGTTTGTGAGGAGTTCAGAACAGTGTTCGATCACCCAAATAGAGAGAGACTGCTTCAGCCGTGCTGCTGTCAATGAGACAGGGGCGCCGGAGCGCAGCTGCCTATGCAGTCGACTTCCGCATCGCGGCTGCGAGCTCCGGCTGGAATAGCACTGCCCTCCGCGCCGCCTTCGTAAACGGACTGTCGTTGGTCCTAAAGGAGCACCTGGTGGCTAAGGACGAACCGCGGGATTTAGATGGGCTTATTGATCTCGTTATACAATTAGACAATCGGTTAGAAGAACGCCGTCGGGAACGAGACGAAGGGCGTGGCCGGGCACGCGCCGTCCCTCTCCCTTCCGGTTCCGACCGAGTTCCGCCCTCCCCACGCTCCACGGCCCCTACGCTCCGTGTGGTTACAGCTCCCCCTGCTGACGAAGCTATGGACACGAGCAGGGCCACATTTAGGGCACCAGATAGACAGAGGAGGCTGGCCCGTGGAGCGTGTTTTGTTTGTGGCTCGATAGAGCATCAGGTAAGAGACTGCCCCGAGCGGTTAAACACCAACGCCCGCCCCTAGAAACTGGGCTAGGGGTGGGCCGAGACATTCACGTGGGACACACCCATATTGCCACATGACTCCCAGTTACAATCCTTTATGAGGATTTAACCCTGAAGGCCCCAGCACTGGTGGACACGGGCTCTGAAGGGAATCTGTTAGACATCAGATGGGCCAGGGAGATAGGGCTCCCTCTGGTGGCGCTTACCTCGCCTGTGCAGGTGCGAGCACTAGATGGCTCCCTACTCCCTCCAATCACACATAAGACACCACCAGTAACTCTGGTGGTGTCAGGAAATCACCGGAGGATATCGAGTTTTTTGTGACTCCTGCACCCTCCCGTGTGATTCTAGGGTTCCCCTGGATGTTAAAACACAATCCCCGGATCGATTGGCCGTCCGGGGTTGGTTCAGTGGAGCGAGACCTGCCATCGGGTATGTTTTAGGTTCCTCGGTTCCTCCCGTTCCCAGGCTAAGGAGGAGGTCAGAGTCCCGCCCAATCTAGGGACGGTGCCGGTGGAGTACCATGACCTTGTGGATGTGTTCAGTAAGGATCTGGCGCTCACCCTTCCCCCCCACCGTCCGTACGATTGTGCCATTGATTTGGTTCCAGGCGTTGAGTTCCCGTCCAGCAGGCTGTACAACCTCTCACGACCTGAGCGCGAATCAATGGAGACCTACTTCCGGGATTCTTTAGCTGCCGGGTTGATCCGGAATTCCACTTCCCCGATGGGTGCAGGTTTCTTTTTTGTGGGAAAAAAGGATGGCGGACTACGTCCATGCATTGATTACAGGGGGCTGAACGAAATCACGGTTCGTAACCGATACCCATTGCCCTTGTTGGATTCAGTGTTCACGCCACTGCATGGAGCCCAAATGTTCACCAAGCTAGATCTCAGGAATGCGTATCACCTGGTTCGGATCCGGAAGGGAGACGAGTGGAAGACGGCATTTAACACCCCGTTAGGTCACTTTGAGTACCTGGTCATGCTGTTCGGTCTTACAAACGCCCCCGCGACGTTCCAAGCATTGGTTAATGATGTCTTGCGGGATTTCCTGCACCGATTCGTCTTCGTATATCTGGACGATATACTCATCTTTTCTCCGGATCCTGAGACCCATGTCCGGCATGTACGTCAGGTCCTGCAGCAGTTGTTGGAGAACCGGCTGTTTGTGAAGGGCGAGAAGTGCGAGTTTCACCGCACTTCTTTGTCCTTCCTGGGGTTTATCATCTCCCCTAACTCCGTCGCTCCTGATCCGGCCAAGGTCGCGGCGGTGAGAGACTTGTTATGTGTCGGATGCAGCTCGGAGAACCGACCAGCGTTTGAAGGACCCAGTATAAAATAAACAGAGCACGGTACAAAGGCTAACTGAATTTAATACATAACAGTGATGTGATACAAAACAACAAAGAGTGTGCGGTCTGGCGTGGTGGATTGCGGTGCGCTCCCAGCAGCGCTAACGGTCCGGAGCCAGAAGCCGTTCGGACCCAAGGACCCCGCCGACACCCCCCAGGTGGCCGCAACAAACCGAGTCTGTGAAAGAAGGAACCATTATGTGAGTCCACACTCTACACACAGAGAGACCACTCAAAGGTGTACATAAACAGCAAACACTTCCTGGCTTAATTACTAATCAGCTTCCCAACCTGCAGGCATGGAACATCCAGTTCACAAAACTCCACTGCAGTGGAAGCCGATACATGACTAACGTACAGCTCAATTAATAAGGTGTGAGGGACACCACATTTACTGACTGTATAAACGTTAGTCACAAAATCTAACGTACCTCAGGAAGTGTGCTGCGAGCGTGAGACCTCACCCCCTCCTCTTTCACAGACCGTGCATCAAACCCTGGACGTTCTCTGCATCCACTGATGATGAGATGGCTCCCGAGACGACGATCTCACCCGTCTGGTCACAAGGTCGAGTCTCTGGCAAATACACACTGTATACTCCAGTCTTAAATGCCACCATGTTCCAATCCTGTAGATGCACCACAGCTGTGAGTCCTGACGAGCCGCAGGTGATCAGGGAGGTCCTGATAACCTCAGCAACACAGCCCTCAGTCCCAATGCAAGCCACCTGGAAGGAAAACAAAAGACAGAAACAAAAGGCAGCCAGGCCCCCAGCCATACAACAAGACTGGCCCCAACCCACCAGCCGTAGGAAGCTACAACAGTTCCTCGGCTTTGCTAATTTCTACAGGAGGTTCATTAAGGGCTACAGTCAGGTAGTTAGCCCCCTGACAGCCCTGACCTCCCCAAAGTCCCCTTCACCTGGTCGGATCGTTGCGATGCCGCGTTCAAGGAGTTGAAACGGCGCTTCTTCTGCACACCGTTCTGGTGCAGCCCGATCCTAGTCGCCAGTTAGTGGTTGAAGTGGACGCCTCGGACTCAGGGATAGGACTGTGCTTTCCCAGAGCGGGAGGACCGATAAGGTCCTTCACCCGTGTGCCTATTTTTCCCGCAGGTTGACCCCGGCCGAACGGAACTATGACGTCGGCAATCGAGAACTCCTTGCGGTGAAAGAGGCTCTTGAAGAGTGGAGACATCTGTTGGAGGGAACGTCCGTGCTATTCACGGTTTTCACTGACCACCTTAACCTGGAGTATATCAGGACCGCCAAGCGGCTGAACCCCAGGCAAGCCCGCTGGTCACTGTTCTTCGGCCGTTTTGACTTCCGGATCACCTACCGTCCCGGGACCAAAAACCAGAGATCGGATGCCTTGTCCTGGGTACATGAAGATGAAGTCAAAGCGGAGGTGTCGGATCCACCGGAACCCATCATCCCGGAGTCCACTATCGTGGCCACCCTTACCTGGACATAGAGAGAACCGTCCGGGAGGCCCTGGCACGAAGCCCGACCCCGGAACTGGGCCGAAGAACGACTCTACGTCCCACCAGAGGCTAGGGCTGCAGTCCTGGACTTCTGTCACGCTCTAAGCTCTCCTGTTATCCAGGGGTGCGAAGAACCGTGGCAGTTGTCCGGCAGCGCTTCTGGTGGGCGTCCCTAGAGGCCGACGTCCGGGATTATCCAGCCTGCACCACCTGCGCCAGGGGCAAGGCTGATCATCGCCGGGCTTCGGGACTGCTCCAGCCGCTGCCCGTGCCCCATCGCCCCTGGTCCCACATTGGCCTGGATTTTGTCACGGGCCTCCCGCCGTCCCAGGGCAACACCACCATCCTCACGATAGTGGACCGATTCTCCAAGGCGGCCCACTTCGTGGCCCTCCCGAAGCTCCCGACGGCCCAGGAGACAGCGGACCTCCTGGTCCACCACGTCGTCCGGCTGCTGGGATTCCCACAGACATTGTCTCCGATCGCGGTCCCCAGTTCTCCTCGCAAGTCTGGAGGAGCTTCTGCCGGGAACTGGGGGCCACGGTGAGTCTGTCATCCGGGTATCATCCCCAGACCAAAGGGCAAGCAGAACGGGCCAATCAGGAGGTGGAGCAGGCCCTGCGTTGCGTGACAGCCGCGCACCCGGCGGCCTGGAGTACCCATCTGGCCTGGATCGAGTATGCCCATAACAGCCAGGTGTCGTCAGCCACCGGCCTCTCCCCTTTCGAGGTGTGTCTAGGGTACCAACTCCTTTGTTTCCGGTGGTTGAGGGAGAGGTCGGTGTGCCCTCGGTCCAGGCCCACCTGCGGAGGTGCCGTCGGTGTGGCGTGCCGCTCGTTCTGCTTTGCTGAGGGCCCGGATGAGGACGAAGGCCCATGCAGACCGTCGGCGGACCCCGGCTCCTAAGTATCGTCCAGGGCAGGAAGTGTGGTTGTCTACTAAGGACATTCCCCTCCAAGTGGACTCCCCTAAATTGCAGGACCGGTATATCGGTCCGTTTAAGATCCTCAAGGTCATCAGTCCAGCCGCAGTGAGGCTTCAGCTTCCGGCCTCACTGCGGATCCATCCCATTTTCCATGTGTCCCAGATCAAGCCACATCACACCTCACCCCTCTGTACTCCGGTCCGGCACCACCTCCTGCCCGGATCATCGATGGCGAGCCGGCTTGGACTGTGCGCCGGCTTTTGGATGTTCGAAGGATGGGCCGGGGCTTCCAGTATTTGGTGGACTGGGAGGGGTACGGCCCCGAAGAACGCTCCTGGGTGAAGAGGAGCTTCATCCTGGACCCGGCCCTCCTGGCCGATTTCTACCGCCGCCACCCGGACAAGCCTGGTCAGGAGGCGCCCGTTGAGGGGGGGTCCTGTTGTGTGGGCCGCCAGAAGAGGAGGTACTGCTGGCCCACCACCAGAGGGCGCCCTGTCTGGAGTGCGGGCTCCAGGCACCAGAGGGCGCAGCTGCCTCACAGGAGCAGCCAGGGTGACAGCTGTCACGCATCACCTGCAACAGCTGTTACCAATCATCCGATCAGCAGGGGTACATCAGCAGGACGACGTCTCCACCTCTTTGCCGAGATATCGTTCTACCTGGAAGGTAACGTACTCATCTAACTGTGAGACACTAACCTTTGTGACTTTGTGCGTTGTTTAGCAGACTCCTTTTTCCACGAGAGGTGGAGGTAGTTTTCCTACCGTGCGGATTGCTGGGTGCAAACGCGCCCACATTTAATTGTTTCTTTGTTCCTCGCCAGCAGTACCAGGTCCGACACGCGGAGGCAGTGGCCACCTGGGAGTTCAGGACTTGGCGGCTCCAGTATTCCCGGGGTTTGGTGGCGGAGGAAATCGTGTGGTTCCGGTTCTGCTTTGGACAGACGTCTCCTATCTTCGAGCCTGCCCACATGACACCTTTGTGAATTGACTTTGTCTATTGTTGTAATCTGTTGTATTTGTTGTGCCCATTCACAACAGTAAAGTGTTGTTATTTGACCTACTCCATTGTCCGTTCATTTGCGCCCCCTGTTGTGGGTCCGTGTACCTACACTTTCCCAACAGTTGTTCTTATTTTCTTCAATTAGTGATGAGTAGAAAGATGTCCTAGCTTTACGGAGGCTTTTTTATAGAGCAACAGACTCTTTTTCCAGGCTAAGTGAAGATCTTCTAAATTAGTGAGACGCCATTTCCTCTCCAACGTACAGGTTATCTGCTTTAAGCTACGAGTTTGTGAGTTATACCACGGAGTCAGGCACTTCTGATTTAAAGCTCTCTTTTTATATGCCATAGTGTTGGATATCAAAATGTTCAGAAGAATCTCAGCTGTTTAAATGAGACTATATTTGTCTAGAACACTGTGTAAAAATATGATCTATTAATAGACATTTGATGAAAGTTTGACCAAGGCACAAAAGAACATCATTAGGAATCTAAGGTCCCCATGACCTTTGGCAAATTTAACCTGACCAGGGCAGTTCCAGAATGGAACTATATGTGTGCCAAGTTTGGTACAAATCTGACTCAAGTCAAGTCAAGCCTTGGAGCATGTGAAGGTGCTGTGCTTTGCCGCATCCACAACACCATAGAACCACCTTGGGTCCTGGATGGCAACCACCCAGGCAGACAACCTTTCCATTCCCTCATCTCCAAACTAACCATTCATCCGCCACAGCCAGGTGAAAATTTGAAATTGTTACCTTTCATCCACATGAGCTTTACCTCAATGATTGACCTTTGCTCAGCTTGGTCTTATCTGGGCAATTCTGGAATCCACCAACATATAGGCAGCAGTTTTGGCTGGGGAATCTTTTTTTTTTTTTTTACTTTTGACCCCAAATGACTGACCTTTGGCAACACTGGCTTTGCCTGTGCAGTTCTAGAATGCACCTACATACAGGTGCCAAGCTTGGTGGACATCAGAGTGAAAAATCAAAAATTAGATCTTTGACGTCAATGGCCTCGACCTTTACCAAAGCAAATCCTTTTAAGGCAATTTCAGGTTCATCTGTCATCCACATACCAAGTTTGGTGGAAATCAACCTGTGAGGAGTAAGGGGTTAAAACACACAAACATTTGTCAAATTATAGCGGGATGACCTCTTTTCCCTGCCTGGAGCCCATTGTTTGTTTCTGCTTCTTCAGCTCACGTTTCCCTGCAGGATCAACAAAGTTTTACCTCATCTTATAGCCAGGACTGCAGCCATCACCATCAATTCACTCACAATACAGAGTCACAAATAAAGGACACATCAGGGGATTTTGCTTATGTACTCTGCTGGGATTTTTTGCTTTTGTTCATGCTGCAGAGCCATTGAAGGCTTTGTCGGAATTGTTCTATCTGCCAGATGTTTATCACAGTCAGAGAAACATTCTTTATCGTTTTAACATGGTCACCTGTCTTGACTGATTCATGTGGCATTTTCACCAACTTGGAATCACCAAAGTCAGTGGTTCTTAAGCTTTTTTCTTTCATTCCTCCTCTCAAAACAACAATTTCATGTAATCTTCTTTCACGACATGTTTTTCGCACCCCAGGATGGGATGATATGTGACAGTAATGCGCCCCATGGTTGGACATAGTTAAGTGTCTCACTCAAGGAGATCAAATCCATAACCATGTGCTCAATAGACAGCTTGCTTTGGTCCCTCAGCTACACTTGACCATAAGTGTACAAAGTGTATGGTACCCAAAGCCAAGTAACACGGCAGAATGGAACTGAACTGAATTCATTTAGTTCAACTCAAAGCACATAACCAAAATACACATTAAAATAAAGCACAATAAAGTGAAAATACTTATTTCCATTGTGCTCCAGACATAAAACAAAAAGTAAACAGGTACAAACAATAAAAACAAATACAAGATACATGAACAATTATATAACGGCTTTGTGGATCCTTGTCATTTGATTGGTGCTTTGTATGTCACATCACATGGATTATTCATCCGATTTGTGTTGCATTGCGCTTAGAGTGCAGTTTGGTTCCATTTAGAGTACAAATTTGGTTCCATACGTTTGGTACCATTGCACTCTGCACACACACACACACACACACACACCACACACACAAACACACACACACACACACACGTGTACATGTGCGCACGCACGCACGCACACACACACACACACACACACAGAAACACATAACCACACACACACACACACACAGGCACACACATACACACACACACACACACACACACACAAAACGCTCGCACACTTGCACACAAAACAAATCCACTGTGCTGTCTGGAGGCTGTTAGGAAGTTAGAATGAAAAGCTGGACTAATTTGTGACATGAATTTTTTTCACTGTACTGAGGATGTACACAGTCTTTTTTTTTTTTTCTTTTTTTTTTTGTAGTACATGAGTGCACAAGTGCCAACCCGGTCATGTGTGCAAGTGCGTGGGGGACAACGACACAAGCGAGACGATGATTTGATTGAGCTAACTGACTGCTAATTCTTATAACACACACATGCATACACACAAAATCCCCTCCGCTGTAAGCTGTCTGGATGCATGGAATGCTGCTCAGATGAAAAGCTGAAAAGCTGGCATAATTTTTGGCTGAACTGAGGAACTACACAAAGTCTTTTTTTAATGCAAGTCCAAAGTCAGTGCACTGCATCACCGGATTGCACATCACAATTTGGACTTTAGCAGCAGTGGAACACCAAAATGTAAGTCCCTTTTCTGTTGTTTATAATTTAAAATATCAAATGACAAGGATCTCATTTAGCCATTATATAAAACAAATAATGAATGTTTTTACATTCTTTCAATGGAACGAATATTATGAAAACTGGAACAAACCATTCAATCAGGTTTCACTTTATGAAATATTCGTACCATTGAACTCATAAGCATTCATTATTTGTATATTATTAGAACTGGATGTATTACAAAAGTTGAAAAAATAATTAAATAAAACATGTATATAGGACTGGAGCAACAATGAAGATGGTTAAATACTAGGAATGACTAAAAAGGTTCAGTGACTCTTAGTAAAATTTATCATATTTGATAAATATGATAAATTTCAAATTCAAGTCTTTTATATTAAAGACTTGACTTTGGATTTAAAAACAGACTTGACATTGATTGTACAGTAAAACACGTGTGTATATATATATATATATATATATATATATATATATATATATATATATATATATATGATACACATACAATTTCCTCCATGTATTGCGGGTCATTTGAGCATCTTTATCTGAATCCCTGTTGTGAAGTTGGTCATATTTGCTGACTTTTCTAGCAAATGTATTGATCCATGATCGAAATGGAATCGGTGGGTGAACTGAAAAAACTTCTAAATATTACAAGAAAGGAAGGAGTGAAAGTGGAAAAGTGAGAAATCACAGACCTTGTGGTCTCAGTCATTTAGCAGGTGCGCGTGTTCGCAACCACGCAGAGGGCTCTGATCTAAAGCAGTTTGCTTCGCCACAATCAGGGATATGCGTGAAACTTAACACCATATTACAGTGCAGGTAGCAAGAGGCATTTTGTTAATAATCATTGGCCTTGAATAAAGGCCTGACTCATTTAGGTTCTGTGTCTGAACACAGTTTGAAAAAATAAATGGCCAGGCTTTTAATTGTAGAAATGTGGTTCCCACTTTCCTTGAATCAACAAGTGTCAGTGCTGAACTTCATTTTGTGCCTCTGTTACTGGGCACATCCAGACTGCTCTGTCCAGTACATGCAAGAGGTTTTTTTTAATGAAAATACATTATGATGGGGAGGGACATTTTGTCAGATGTGAGTGAAAATCTGTTATACAAAATCCACTATATACGGTGTTTATTTCATGGAAAACCATACAAAAGCAATGGGACTTTTGCTTTTGTCCGGAGAATGCGAATATCCGATTTGTATGATGATGGATTAGTGAATTTTAGTTTATACCACCTGGCAAGTCATTCAAAGCAGTGACTGTTGTGCCGGTGTTCTGTCGAGATGAGGTGCGTTGTCGAGATGAGGTTCCTCGTGTAACTGCATATGTGTGCACTGAAAAAAATACTTGACGAAGTTGCTTATTTTGATGGGCAAGTAAATGTATAAATTGTTCATCCGAACATAGTAATGTCTAAAATAAAATCTACTCACTATAAAATAAGTATTTTTAACCTGGAGTTAGCTTATTTCGACAGGCAAAATATACATATACATACATTTATGTAACGTAAAATACAGAAAAATTTTATTTACTAGGCTATAAATACACTGAATACAATTAATATAAAAAAAACGTTGACGGAAAAACAAAAAAATGCGCATGCGCAGTTGCACGTTGAGCGAGTTACATCATCTCCACATGTGCTGTTGCGCGAGGCACCTCATCTCGACGGGTGACGTCTTCAAGTCCGGGGTAGAGCGGGACGCACCTCATCTTGACGTTCACCTCATCTCGACCGGACACCGGAATGAGGAGTGTCCAAAGGACTTTACAGAGGGGTACTAAGGGGTACATTGGGCCTGAATGGGTTTACTTTTGAATATTAATGAATGAAGTTAGGAACAGAAGCACGTTACCATAAATTATGTTGTTATGCAGTGGTGGGCACAGTTCCGATAATCCGATAACAGATAATTATCGAAGATAATGTTTTCATTATCAGATTATTTTTTTTAGATAACTTTAAAAAACATGATCGGACTAATTATCTTCTGATAAATTGTTGTCCGATAACCTTTGGACCGATAACGTAGTAAACAAAGTTGAACAGTGGCAAACATTTTTAAAAATTAAAATCAGTTGAGCACCTACCTGTTAAATGTTTTCATAGCATACGTATATGCTGGCAATATCATCCAAGTCATCCAGAGGCATACATTTTTATCTTATGGTTCAAATTTTAACCAAACTAATTTTGGACATGTTATTTAAAATTACTGTCATGTCTGAAGTTTTATAAAGTGAAAATATCAGATATGTTTTAGTTTTAAAGTAATGTGCTAATTTTTAAGGTTTTTGTGAGCACATGCTGTGCCCAGCAGTGCATTATGGGTAGGATAGGGTAATCTCAGTACATTCACGACAGGACAAATGCATTTCAGACACTCTGTTCAGGCTCCACGGACAACAGCACTAAACTCTAGTGCCTAAAACTCTCGTGAATATATTCTCTGTGTGTTATAGACATTGTTATTGTATTTCCATTTGTTAAAGTCCATGCATCTTAAATGTAGCAGACACTGATTATCTGGAATTTTTTTTTTTTTGGCATGTTTTTAAGGCCTCTACTGCCATCTACTGGCCAGCAGTGTTCATGGCAGTATTTGTCCTGAAGCTGATCAGACACTGTATGATATTTTTAATCACTGTACTCGGTTTCAGTTCAAACTGTACAACAGAACCGCACGGTGTAAAAGTTCAGAGCACACAATTTATGCTCTCACACATATTGTACGTTCAAAAACCACACATCGAACTAATGTTTCCAGAAGCAAAACGTAAGCTTTTTTTTTCCAAACTTAATTTACAAAAACTCTCAATGGGAGACATCAAAGTTTAAAACCAAAACAAAACAACAACAACAACAAAAAACCATTACAAGACAGCTCTGCGGTGTTTGCACATGCACAGTGTGAGTGGCTGGATGCTGTTGCTCTTCAGTAGCAGGATACCCTCACAACAGCCGACCAGAATAATATCAAATAGATTTGATTTTCATTTGACCATATGATCGGCAATCAGTAGGTGGTCGTGAGATGTTAAACGCAGCTTGTTACTACATGTACACTACACGATGCAGGATGTGCCATTAACCTGAAACTCAGCCCAACAAATTCTCGCACGAATGAAAAATCATCTGAAAAAGGGCCAAATTCACACAGTGTAAAGCCAACATTTATGTGTCAAGACAATATTGAGTGCATGTTTTATAAACATCATAAAATGTGCGCACATCAAAAACATGTGCTGGCAACTAATAAAATGAGCTCACATTCTCTCCACATGCAAAACATTTTTTGCGATGAAAACGAAAACGCACTTGTTAAGACGCTCGCACAACACTCATTTACGAGATTCTGAAATACAGCCGGAGCTTTGGTGAGTCCAAAAGGCATTACCAAGTATTCATAGTGGCCGGTGAGAGTATTGAAGCGGTTTTCCATTCGTCACCGCGCAAATGCAAACCAGATTGGTAGGTGTTCCGTAATTCCAGCTTAGTAAATATCTTAGTTCCCTCCAACAGTTCGAAAGCAAAAGAAATTAAGGCAAAGGATACCGGTTTTTGACCGTGATGACCTGAGACCACGATAATCAATACAGGGGCGAGTGATGTCCTTTTTCTCAACGAAGAAAACCCCGCCCCGGCAGACGAGGATGAGGGGCGAATCAAGCCGGTCGCAAGTAATTCCTGAATATAAATGTTCATGGCTTCACGTTACGGTGCTGAAAGAGAGAACAGCTTTCCATGTGGAGGAGCAGTCCTCGGGAGTAAATCAATGGCGCAGTCATATTTGCGATGTTGGAAGCAATTTGGCGGAAGCGATTTGGCTTTAACTTTGTTAAATATGTCTGCAAGATCATGGTAGCATGCAGGGACCCCCTCTAGATCTGACTTATAAACACCAGAGGTGCTGACTGGTTTAATCAACAGACATCATTACACACTGGACCCCAGGACTCTATCTTCCCATGAGACCAATCTAGACGGGTTTGTGGCGTTGCAACCAGGGGGGCCCTCGGATTACTGGGTCATTTTGTCAAAATAAGAAACTGATGAGTTCTGAATGATTGTCTGGAATGGTCATATGAACTGATTGAGTGCGGACCACAACTGGGCCTAATTCGTGACCATCCACTGCATGGACCACCAGAGGGCGTGACACGAAACACTTAAGATGGAGGGACCTGGCAAGAGAAGATAACATTAAATTAGAATTGGCACCAGAATCATAAACACAGGGCTGACCTGGGGATGAATCAGATTTCAACCCAGCATGTATCACATTCTGAAAGGGAATAATAGAGCTTTGATTCACCCGCACTACCCTTTTTGGCCACACTGGGGCACCCCTGACCAGACAATGTAAAAGAACATGACCAGGTTGTCCACAGTAAAAGCAGAGTCCCTCTACACGGCGGCGCTCCTTCTCTTGGGTATGAGGGGGGCCTGCCCCACTAGCATGGGCTCCTCGCGGAAGTGGAGGGAGGGTGCCCGGATGACTGGAAGTGGACGGCCGGTTAGTTGTGGAAACAGGATGATGACATTCGCGATGAGGATGATCAGACAGGCGACGGTCGTGCAACTAGCCAGAGCTATGAGGTCGTCCAGGTCTTCAGGCAGGTTCACCTCTATAAGCCAATTCTGGATGCTGTCATTCAATCCCTGGAAGAACACGTCCTGGAGTGCTGCGGGATTCCAATCGCTTGTCGCGGCCAGAATTCGGAAATCTATTGCATAGTCAGCAGCACGGCGATCACCTTGCGTTAGCCTCATCAGCTCGCGTGCCACCTCACACCCAGGGGAAGAGTGTTGGATTACCTGCCGGAGTGATTTGGTGAAGGCTGCCAGGGAGGAGCAAGATGGCGAATCTTGACAGTTGACTTTCTATACTTGCATCTGTTCTTTAGAAATCATTTTGGAATATCTCACAATACTCACTCCTCTTCAACAGCTTACTCCAATGGTTCATTTTCAAGATGCCACCATCTTGAAACTGACGACAACTTCAATTCATCCATATTCCGTTTTGCTTTCTGTCTTGACGGTTCCTCATTGTTTGCATAGTTCCCATACCATCAGTGTTCCATTTGACTATCGTCCAACTTCATCCAACCTCCCACGGCCGACGTCGTTGCACGAGCATTGATGATATCTGAACAGATCAATAACTAAAGATCCGACGAGCTGAACGTGACTCGTCCATGGGTGGTGACGAAAAGCAATATTATCCTACAGAAAACAATAGCAGCAAAGTGCATCTCCCTAACCGTGAAGAAGTTATGTGACGCATGTGCGTAGGTGCTGCTCTAGCGGCAACTTGAAAATCAGCCATTAAGGGTCACTAGTGGGTGGAGCCTATCTCAGCAGTCACAGGGCATGAGGCGGGGTTCTCCCTAAACAGGAGGGCCCAGTCTCCCAACATATATACTGAAAATAATCCAACACCTTAAATTGTTTCCTATGCTGTATTTTTTGCTTGTGGATGTGACAAACACTGTTTAAAATCTCTGATGTTAAGAGGCATGATATTAGTATTCATGACAGCAATACCACGTGCGAGAACCAAATCCAGGGTATTTCCACTAATGTGCGTGGAGTCCCGAATGCATTGCCGAAATCCTAATGCATCCAGAATTTCCATAAATGATTTGCAGAGGGGATCAGAAGGCTTATTTATATGAATGTTAAAGTCACCAATGATCAGAATGTTATCTGCACTAGTTGACAAGTTAGAGATGAACGCACCCAAATTCATCTAAGAATTCAGAATATGGGCCAGGAGGCCCGTATGCGGTGACAAAGTAATACGGCTGATTTTTATCTTCTGATCTTGGCAACGCATAATATCATGAGCAGAGCGGAGAATCAGATGCTCACATAAGTTATATTGTGACCCCCAACAGCTAATAAGCTAAACCTAGATTTATAATAAGAGCAACACCCCCGCCTTGCTTTGCATCACGAGGGACATGACTAAATGTGTATGCCGGTGGGCAGGCCTCATTTAAGGGGAGGACAGCTGTAGGTTTAAGCCAGGTTTCACATAACCCAATCATATCTAAGTGATGATCCATAATTAGATCATTAATCAACGATGATTTTGGGGATAGTGATCGTATGTTAATGAGACCCAGACTAAGGACCCTCAGTAGGGCTGACAGTTGAACTTTTTGGGTTTAGGGGGTGGTTCCAGAGTAGTATATATAAGATACCTAGCAGTAGGTTTAGATTTGAGACATTCCACGTGCGTTGTAGTAGCAGACACAAAACCTTTGATATTGCTGGAACAACCACTGGGCCATCCTCAATTTCAACATCATCCAGTGTAGTAATGGGTATTCAGTTTGCAAAGCATATCCCTCTATTGTTTTTATGGACATGTCTACGGAAGCAGGCCACAGTCTCAACATGTTGAATTTCCCTCCCTGACAGATAAACTGCACTATCACCATTGTGGATTTTCTGCACTAATTTCCCTGCTAAACTAATGGATTCCATTCCCACATTTGTCATAATCCTTGCAGGGTCTCTAGTCACCTGCTCTGTGGCCTGCTGTAAATTCCTAATGTTACCCTCCCTGTAGAGCTCCATCTATGTTCGCAGACAAGATGGTGGCGCCTTCCCCCAGTAGGGTGCGGCCGTCTGGCATCAGCAAACCACGGTGGCCCCAGAACGAAGGCCAGTTATCAATAAAGCTAAAGCCTTGCTGTCTACAAAATTGTAGACAAAATTGTAAACCGCAACCTGTTCTGTGGAATGATCTCCCTGTGTCAATAAAACAGTCAGATTCTGTGGAGACTTTCAATCCAGACTTAAGACGCACTTATTTTCCCTTTCGTATGGTTAGCATACTGGCATAGTATAGTTCTATGCTTTTTACTCTTTTAATTCATTTTATTAGGAAACAGAGCATGCGCAGCCTCAACTTTAATAATAAAATAATAATACATTTTATTTGTAATGCACTTTGCACTTAATGCACTTGCTACAGAGCAAAGGCTAAAAACAAACAATATAGAGTCAAAAACAATAAAATATTCATAAAGCATAACCACACAGATAAAATCATAACATTTTAAACATTTTAACATTTTAAAAGGCCTTTTTAAATAAGAATGTCCTGGGGCCTTTTTTAAATGCCCCCACACTCTGTGGGGCCCTCAGGGTCTCTGGAAGGGCATTCCAGAGCTGTGGGGCGACTGCCTGGAAGGCCCTGTCTCCCATGGTGGAGAGCTTGGATCTGGGCTGGTGCAGGAGGTAGGTGGATGTGGTGAAGCAGAGGGTTCTTGGGGCGGTGTGTGGCGTGAGGAGTTCACTGAGGTAGGCAGGGGCAGTTCCATATATGCACTGGTGGGTAAGGAGACAGGATTTGTACTGAATTCTTTGTTGAATGGGCAGCCAATGAAGGGATCTAAGGACTGGAGTGATGTGATCATATTTGCGCCTCCTCGTCTGGACCCGGGAAGCACAGTTCTGAATGTGCTGCAGCTTTTGTAGACTTTTGCCAGGGATCCCAACGAGGAGGGCATTGCAGTAGTCCAATCTGGAGGAGACAAAGGCATGGACCAACTTCTCTGCGTCAGGTTGGGAAAGGGAGGGGCGTAGTTTTGTGATATTTTTAAGGTGGAGGAAAGAGACCTTGCAGAGGTGACGGATGTGGGAGTCGAATGTGAGATGTGAATCAAATCTGACACCAAGGTTTGTCACGGATGAGGACAGGGAAATGTTATGGTCAAAGATCGAGACACTGTTTAGGTTTGAGAAGGACTGGGTTTGGTGAGGGGTACCAATAAGGATGGCTTCTGTTTTGCTGCTGTTCAGTTGAAGAACGTTATCAGCCATTCATGCCCTTATCTTCTCCAGGCAACAGTGAAGTGCAGATGGCAGAACTGTGGTGGAAGTGGAGTCCATTTTTATATACAGCTGTGTGTCATCTGCGTAACAATGGAAAGTGCAGCGCAGTTTGACCTCCTCTTCGTGTACCCGGGACAAGGCATCCGATCTCTGGTTCTTGGTCCCGGGGCGATAGGTGATCCGGAAGTCAAAACGCCCGAAGAACAGTGACCAGCGGGCTTGCCTGGGGTTCAGCCGCTTGGCGGTCCTGATATACTCCAGGTTCCGATGGTCAGTGAAAACCGTGAACGGCACAGACGCTCCATCCAACAGGTGTCTCCACTCCTCAAGAGCCTCTTTCACCGCAAGGAGTGCTCGATTGCCGACGTCATAGTTCCGTTCAGCCGGGGTCAACCTGCGTGAAAAGTAGGCACACGGGTGAAGAACCTTATCGGTCTCTCCGCTCTAGGATAGCACGGCTCCTATCCCTGAGTCAGAGGCGTCCACTTCAACCACAAACTGGCGGCTAGGGTCGGGCTGCACCACACTGGCGCAGTAGAGAACCGTCGTTTCAACTCCTTGAACGCGGCTTTGCACCGATCCGACCAGGTGAAGGGGACTTTTGGAGACGTCAGGGCTGTCAGGGGGCTAACTACCTGACTGTAGCCCTTAATGAACCTCCTATAGAAATTAGCGAAGCCGAGGAACTGTTGCAGCTTCCTACGGCTTGTTGGTTGGGGCCAATCTCTCACCGCCGCAACCTTGGCCGGATCAGGGGAGACGGAGTCAGAGGAGATGATAAACCCCAGGAAGGACAAAGAAGTGCGGTGAAACTCGCACTTCTCGCCCTTCACAAACAGTCGGTTCTCTAACAACCGCTGCAGGACCTGACGTACATGCTGGACATGAGTCTCAGGATCCGGAGAAAAGATCAGAATATCGTCCAGATATACGAAGACAAATCGATGCAGGAAGTCCTGCAAGACGTCGTTAACCAAGGCTTGGAACGTCGCAGGGGTGTTGGTGAGGCCGAACGGCATGACCAGGTACTCAAAGTGACCTAACGGGGTGTTAAATGCCGTCTTCCATTCGTCTCCCTTCCAGATCCGAACCAGGTGATACACATTCCTAAGATCCAGCTTAGTAAAGATTTTGGCTCCATGCAGGGGGGTGAACACGGAATCTAACAACGGCAACGGGTATCGGTTGCGAACCGTAATCTCATTCAGCCCCCTGTAATCAATGCATGGACGGAGTCCGCCATCTTTCTTGCCCACAAAAAAGAAACCTGCACCCATCGGGGAGGTGAAGTTCCGGATCAGCCCGGCAGCTAATGAGTCCCGGATGTAAGTCTCCATTGATTCGCACTCAGGTCGTGAGAGGTTGTACAGCCTGCTGGACGGGAACTCAACGCCTGGAATCAGATCAATGGCACAATCGTACGGATGGTGCGGGGGAAGGGCGAGTGCCAGATCCTTGCTGAAGACATCAGCAAGATCGTGGTACTCAACCGGCACCGCCGTCAGATTGGGAGGGACTTTGACCTCCTCCTTAGCATGTAAACCGGGAGGAACCGAGGATCCTAAACACACCCGATGGCAGGTTTCGCTCCACTGAACCACCACCCCAGACGGCCAATCAATCCGGGGATTGTGCTTCAACATCCATGGGAAACCCAAAATCACGCGGGAGGTAGAAGGAGTCACAAAAACTCGATCTCCTCCCGATGATTTCCAGACACCACCAGAGTTACAGGTTGTGTCTTGTGCGTGATTAAAGGGAGAAGGGTGCCATCTAGTGCCCGCACCTGCAATGGTGAAGGAAGCGCCACCAGAGGGAGCCCTACTCCCTTGCCCATCTACTGTCCAGCAGATTCCCTTCTGACCCCGTGTCCACCAGTGCTGGGGCTTGAAGGGTTAAATCCCCGCTTAGGATTGTAACTGGGAGTCGTGTGGAAATATTGTCCCATGTGAATGTCTTGGCCCACCCTTAGCCCAGTTTCTAGGGGCGGGCGTTGGTGATTTAACCGCTTGGGGTAGTATCTCTGCAGGTGCTCATTAGAATCGCAGACAAAACACTCCCCGCGGGCCAGCCTCCGCTGTCTAATAGGTGGGCTAAATGTGGCCCTGCTCGTGTCCATAGCTTCGTCAGCAGGGGAAGCTGTAGCCACATGGAGCGTTGAGGCTGTGGAGCGTGGGGAGGGCGGAACCTTTTCAGACCCGGAAGGGAGAGGGACGGTGCATGCCCGGCCACGTCCTTCATCTCGCTCCCGACGGCGTTCCTCCAACCGATTGTTTAACCGTATAACGAGATCGATAAGTCCATCTAAATCCCGCGGTTCTTCCTTAGCTACCAGGTGCTCCTTCAGGACCGACGGACAGTCCGTTTACGAAGGCGGCGCGGAGCGCAACGTTATTCCAGCCGGACCTCGCAGCCGCAATGCGGAAGTCGACTGCATATTCGGCTGTGCTCCGGCGCCCCTGTCGCATTGACAGCAGCACTGTTGAAGTGGTCTCTCCTCTGTTAGGGTGATCAAACACTGTTCTGAACTCCCTCACAAACCAGTATAAGAGGTAAGGAGCCGTGAGTTTTGCTCCCAAAGCGCTGTAGCACAAGCGCGTGCCTCACACGAAGCAAGTTAATAACATAAGCCACCTTGCTGGCGTCAGACGCGTACATCACGGGTCGTTGTGCAAAGACGAGCGAACACGGTATCAGAAAGTCCGCGCACGTCTCCACACAACCCCCGTACGGCTTATGGACTTATGTATGCTTCAGGGGATGGTGGGGGGGGGGTTCGTTGAACGACCAGTGGAACGTTAATATCGGGCACCGGGTCGGCAGGAGGAGGAGCCGCAGCAGTGCTCTGATCGTGCGCTTCCACCTGTGCGATTAAGGATGACGTTTTGCTCGGTCATCAAATCCAGCCGAGCAGTAAAGGCGGTGAGGATTTGCTGCAACTCACCGAGCACGCCTCCTGCAGACGCCTGTGCACCCCGCTCTTCTACTGGCTGTCCAACAGATGGGTGACGCCCCTCGGGATCCATGACATTGGCCGAGATATCCTGTTGTGAAAGTGTAGTGACACGGACCCACAACAGGGGCCGTAAATGAACAGACAATGAAAGAGTCACATATGAACACTTACTGTTGTGAATGAGCACAACACAGAGGAATGTGAAATTTACAGACAGTCAATCACAAGGGTGACATGTGGGCAGGCTCGAGGATAGAAGACATCTGTCCTAAGATGAACCGGAACCACACGATTTCCTCCGCCACCGAACCCGGAGAATACTGGAGCCGCCAAGTCCCGAGTCCCCAGATGGCCACCGTCTTCGACGGTCGGATCTGGTACTGCTGGCAGGGAGCAGAGACAATAAGATATGGGTGTGTGCACACCCAGTAGCAACAATGGTGGAGAGTCCACCTCCACCTCTCACACACACTCGTGCAGCTCCTGTCTCAAACACTTATCTGGTAGAGGTGTTAAGCAACTCCATCGCTGGTCACACCGAACGCCGGTCTCACAGACAAGGAACACCACAGGAAAACGGCTGCAAATAAGAGTTCAGACTGACATACAGTTTACTTTTGAGGCTGAGAATACTACCTGAACGGTTCGACGATATCTCGGCAATGAGGTGGAGATGACGTCCGGGTTTTATGGAGTGAGATGATGAAGCATGAATGAGTGACAGCTGTCAGGAGATAATGAGTAACAGCTGTCACCCCCGGCTGTGTCCGTGGCGGCAGCGCCCTATCGTGCCTGAAGCCCGAACTTCAGGTAGGGCGCCCTCTGGTGGTGGGCCAGCAGTACCTCCTCTTCTGGCGGCCCACACAACAGGACCCCCCCCTCACAGGTGCCTGCTGGCGCCCGACCAGGCTTATCAGGGTGTCGACGGTAGAAATCGTCCAGGAGGGCCGGATCCCAGGATGAAGCTCCTCTTCACCCAGGAGCGTTCTTCGGGTCCATACCCCTCCCAGTCCACCAGATATTGGAACCCCCGGCCCATTCGACGGACGTCCAGGAGCCGGCACACTGTCCAGGCCGGCTCCCCGTCAATGATCCGGGCAGGAGGCGGCGCCGGACCGGGAGCACAGAGCGGTGAGGTGTGGTGTGGTTTGATCTTGGAGAGTGAAACACCAGCTCCCAGCTTCACTGCGGCAGGGCTGAGGACCTTGAGGATTCGGAAGGGTCCGATGAACCTGTCCATCAGTTTTGGTGACTGCACCTGAAGCGGGATGTTCTTCGTCGACAACCACACTTCCTGCCCGGGCTGGTATGCAGGGGCCGGGGACCGCCGGCGGTCTGCATGGGTCTTGGCCCTCGTCTGGGCCTTCAACAAGGCAGAACAGGCGGTGCGCCACACCCGACGGCACCTCAGAAGGTGGGCCCAGACCGAGGGCACACCAACCTCTCCCTCAACCACAGGAAATAATGGGGGCTGGTACCCCAAACACACCTCAAATGGGGAGAGGCCGGTGGCAGAAGACACCTGGCTATTATGTGCATACTCGGATCCAGGCCAGGTGGTTGCTCCAGGCCGTCGGGTGCGCGGATGTCACACAGCGAAGGGTCTGTTCCAACTCTGGTTGGCCCGTTCTGCCTGTCCGTTCGTCTGGGATGGTACCCGGACAAGAGGCTCATGGTGGCCCCCAGTTCCCGGCAGAAGAAGCTCCTCCAGACGTGTGAGGAGAACTGGGGACCACGATCCGAGACAACGTCAGTAGGGATCCCATGCAGACGGACGACGTGGTGGACCAGGAGGTCCGCTGTCTCCTGGGCCATAGGGAGCTTCGGGAGGGCCACGAAGTGGGCCGCCTTGGAAAATCGGTCCACTATCGTGAGGATGGTGGTGTTGCCCTGGGACGGTGGGAGGCCCGTGACAAAATCCAGGCCGATGTGGGACCAGGGGCGATGAGGCACAGGAAGCGGTTGAAGCAGTCCTTGGGGCTTCCTGTGGTCAGCCTTGCCCCTGGCGCAGGTGGTGCAGGCCTGGATGTACTCCCGGACGTCGGCCTCCATAGACGCCCACCAGAAGCGCTGCCGGACAACTGCCACGGTCCTTCACACCCCCGGATGACAGGAGAGCTTGGAACCATGACAGAAGTCTAGGACCGCAGCCCTGGCCTCTGGTGGGATGTATAGTCTGTTCTTAGGTCCAGTTCCCGGGTCCGGGCTTCATTCCAGGGCCTCCGGACGATCTTCTTCACGTCCCAGGTGAGGGTGGCCACGATAGTGGACTCAGGAAGGATGGGCTCCGGTGGATCCGACAGCGCAGTTTGACCTTCTCTTCGTGTACCCGGGACTTGTGTTTATTGATTATCTGACCGAGTGAGAGCATGTAGATGGTGAAAAGGATCGGCCCAAGGACCAACCCTCAAGCCACTCCGCAGCTAACTGTATGAGGTGATGATTTGGACTGTCCTAGGGTCACAAACTCTGTCCTGCCCGTGAGGTATGACTGAACCAGTTGAGTGTGATCCCAGAAAGTCCAACTACAGACTGGAGGCGATGGAGGAGGATGGTGAACTTTACCTAAATTCTGGGTCTTTAGTGAAGCTTAGGGCTAGTGGCCGGCGATCACCTTAGTATTTTTTGTTTTTGTTGTTTGATGCTGACAAATTATACTGTATTTCTTGTCTTTCTGATGCCTGATTGTTTTTTCTCTGTTTAAGGTGCAGCTCCATCCAGAGATGGGTGTGGTATTTGTGCTGGAGACCCTACTGTCCTGTGCACCAACAGCATTTCCTGTATTTGTTTTGTGAATTGTTCTGTAATTTATGTCTGTAGCATGGCCCAAGTAGAGGGTCACCCCTTTGAGTCTGGTCTGCTTGAGGTTTCTTCCTCAGAAGTTTTTTCCTTACCACTGCTGCTCTGGGGGTTAGTAAAGTTAGACCTTACATGTGTGAAGCGCCTTGAGGCAACTCTGTTCTGATTTCAAATTGAAAGATCTATTCAGCACCTGACTGACTCTAATTTGCCTATAGGCATGGGAGGGGTACTGATGATGCCATCACCAGTGTTACTCACCTTTCATCAATACACTCCAGCCTCATCTGCTCATTTCAAAGCTGAAGAAGGTAGATGTCAGTCCTTTTTAATTCATTTTCATTTTAACCAATCGAAATCAATGCGTCAGACTCAATCATGCCCTCTAGGTTACATCAATCAGCTCAGGTGAGCCTCAGCTGAGCGTCAGCTCTCCAGTTCTTTTCCCACTGTACACCACCGAATGTTCTAACAGTCATTAAGAGAACTATCGATCGCCATCGATGACAATATGACGATGACAGGCTGCTGCCATACAAGGCACTCACTACACACTGGAGCAACTAGGGGATTAAGGACCTTGCCCAAGGGCCCTTAGTGATTTTCCAGTCAGGCTGGGATTTGAACCGAAAGGGTCTTGAGATTTACAAGTAACATTCTTGGGACACAGACTTTGGGCAAGCTCAAAGACGGCGAACCTTGATCTATTTTAAGAGTTGAAAAGGTCATATTCTGTTTCCTAGTTTTATGCTATGAATCATGCAAATCTGCTTTTTTTGGGGGGGAGGGGGGGTGACAGCCAATCAGAATAGAGAGACACTGTGACGTCACTGGCTGGTTTCACACTCTGCTTGCTAATTCCACTGTGTTTCTGTGTAAATCTGCATCTTTCTCATACATTATGTAAAAGCTAGTGACAAATAAACTCTTCTAAAACTAAAAATGCTATTTTTTTTTTAACCTTATAACACCTCTGGAGTGATTTAGAAGACATCTTGCAGACGTCAGTGTGCACACGTCACACATGGCAGAATCTGCTCCCAAACTGCTGCGTTTCTGTGTAAATCTAATATGTTTCTCATATAAAGTTGTGCTCAAAAGTTTACATACGTGGCAGAAATTTTTAAAATTTTTTGTCCATTTTTCAGAGAAAATGAATGGTAACACAAAAAAAATTTCACTCATGGTTAGTGGTTGGGTGAAGCCATTTATTGTCAAACAACTGTGTTTATTCTTTTAAAATTATAATAACAGAAACTACCCAAATGACCCAGATCAAAAGTTTACATACCCCAGTTCTGAATACTGTGTATTGCCCCCTTTAACATCAATGACAGCTTGGAGTCTTGTGGTAGTTGTGAATGAGGCTCTCTGATGGTAAAACTGCCACCGAATATGTCTTGGACTTCATTTACATCAGTTACAAAGAAATACAAACAGTATGACACTCTATGGCAAATCTGCATGGAGTAGACAGCTCTCAAAAACTGAGTTTTAAGAGGATCCAGCTTTCCTCAGCCTACTGTACAAAGATATATGCATATGAGCCTATTTCCTAGAAGTAGAAAACTTTGTGAAACATGCAATGCTAACCATCTTATTTTAAATGTTGCCACGACCAAGGAGACAGGTCTAGGCCTCCCCGGTTGGTGTAGGACCATGGTTCTGTGGTCACACATGGGACACACATCAGTCAGGTCTACTCATACAAGTACCTTGGGATCCACTTGGATAATACCTTTAGTTGTCCATGTGGACAGTCTGTGTTCCAAATTATAGCAGAGAATGTATTTTTTACACAGACTCAGAGTATTTGGTGTGGACCAGAGAATCATGTTTTTGTTCTATCAGGCTGTATTTGAGAGCTTAGTCAGGTACAGGATGTCAGCATGGTAACTTGACAACTTCACTGTGCAACTTCAAACTAAGCTCAGTCATCGGATTCACACCGCTATGAAGGTGATTGGAAGAAAGAATCACGTTCCCTTCAATTCATGTTTGACCAGTCTCCCCTGAGGCTGGTGATGACCCATCACATCACATGTCCTATACACAGAATATGAGCTTGTGCCCTCTGGTAGACATGATCAAGCCCCCCCACTGTAAACTTAACCATTTCAAGAAAATCCTGTGTGCCCATTTCAATCAAACTTTTAAATGAATGTTGCAGGAATTGTGCAGTGGTTCCATTGTATTTATGGGGTGGGTTGCAATATGGGTGAATGCCTAGGTGCTTCTCAAGAGGGGGTGGGAGGATGGGGTAGATTGTGGTGATGTCAGTCTCTTATGTGTTATTTGCGGCGTGTTGTCAGTTTATTGGTTCTACTATGTAGATTGTTTATACCTTTTTTCCCTTTTTTGTACTGTGAAGGCATATATATGCAGCACGTGAGTCCAAGGCAAATTTCCCTATGGGACAATAAAGTATATCGTGTATATATCTTATCACGTCTGTTTATGTATCACGCCCTGTATCATGCCCCGATGTATCTGTATCAGCCAGAGTCTAAAGGATATTTATCACATATTACAACAACAATAAAGAAACAAGTCAAGTTCCACCAGAGACCGAACAAGGAGCCCTCTCTTCTCCTTGTTGGTTCCACTCAGTCATTCAGTGAACAAGTTCACATCACTCTCTGTTTTCCTGGTGGTGTTCTTGTTCTCATGTCTTCTCTATAAAGTCATGAGTGTCCTCTCATTAACTTCTTGATGTCTCACAACTTCAGTGTGAGACTCAAGTTGTAGATTCTCCCTGCTAGAGAGGATAAAACTCTCTCACCTTGATCAGACATCTTGGTTGAATGAAATGATCTGGATCCTGTATCAGGATCCTGCACCTGTCACCAAGGGTCACACAAAGTGGGAGTGTGTCTTTGGTGGGGGTGAGAAATGGGGTCTCCTGATGGATGAAAAGCAGGGCGATACAAAGCCTGGTATTTTCAATGTCTCTTGTTGTATCGCCCTGTTTTAAGATTTATAGCACCCTGATTTTATTGCCACAGTTTCCAGGGCAATAAAATTGACAGGAAAAGTTTATGATTTATCAGCCCTATTTTTTTTCTTGTATCGCATGAGGGCCTGGTTTACGAGTAGCTATAGGGCAGATTTTTGTTGTAATATGTGATAATGTATCGTATTGTATCACATCATACCTAAAGCTGTGATTGCATGATTTTGGTTTTGCAGTCTACATTGGCGCAAGCAGATCTTTACCACTCCAGAACGGGTGGTGGCGATATACTTTTTTTTAGATGTGCAGCACTCGCTAAGCTTTGCTAGCATTAGCCATGTCAATCCTCAACTGGATTAGTTCCCTTATTTCAGATTTCAAGTTATTTTTTCAAAAGGAACATGAAACACTGCATTGAAAACAACATTTGTAACTTGCTAGAAACTATTTTGTAGTATACTAACAATTCTGACCATAAGATCACACTGGAAAGATCTTTAGCTAAAATTTTGACATATTTTACACAGATGTTTTGCTGGATATCTGCTGGACAGATGAACCTCACAGACATCTGTTGTCTCAGTTGTTGTGAATACTAACTTTAGCTCCCATTACAGTTTTTATTGGTTTGCCAAAAAGTGTCAATGGAGAGACAGTTTTATCATCGTTTTTTCTGAAAGTATGTTTTGTTATTGTGAGCTGGAAATTGCAAGAGCCCATTTGCAATGAATATAAATATGTGAATGTGAAATATTCTGCAAGTGGACCTCAGTTTCATTGGAATTCTGCTACTGCACAAGAATTCCAGAAGTGCGGCTTTGTTCAAATTTCAAAACGTTTTTGTGTTTGTTTTTTTTAACCTTAACTCTTATCCTAAATCTAATCCAGCCCCAAACCATTTAAAATACAGTCCTTTGCAAGGTTACCAGTCAACTGAGACATTAGGTTTCCTAGAACACTGGAAACAAGCAGCACTTTTTTTTTTTAGAAGTGGTGGTCCATTTCTGAAGTGCAAACATTTTTAAATTAGTCTTGATTTGCATACTGTGCAGAACACTCGCACTTCCCCTTTCATGACTTCACAAAATTAACCTGTGACACTTGCCATGGATTCCCCAAAATAAATATCAACAATAAAATTTGCTATAAATTTGTGATGCATCACAGGAATAAAAATACCTTCTAATAAGTAGATTTCAACGCAAATTAATTGTATGAAAAATCAAATGGGACTAAAGTTTTACTGGACATTTGAGAGGAGAAACTGGAGACGACTGACACAGGACAACAAGAAGCAAACGCCACACAGCAAGGCCTCGGATGAGATTTGACCCCAGGACCCTTTCTTGTTATGAGACCATGTTGTGTGTCTGTGCCGTGAGGTTTTAGCCCCCTAAACCCACACTCGAGGAGAAATGAGGGACAGCTTTAAATCCCCCTTCATTTTTTCCTATCCTTTTTTTTTTCTCCTTCCACTTATGCATGTGATGTGCAGATTGGGCCGCTCTCATCTCCTCCGTCAGCTCGTTGGCTGCCTCGTAATCTACACGAAAGGATGGCAGGGCCCCGTTTGTCTGGAGATTTGTGTCATCATGGAAAGCGGAGGCATTTCTCGGAATAATCTTGAGCTACTATCATTCCCAATATGTTTTCTGATGGGAACACAGAAAGAGAGCGAGAGAGTGGAAATGTAGAATTATTTGTCTTTTGGTTGTGCTTTAATTCGCTTTAAAGAGTGTTTAAAGGCCAATGAAAAAAGCTCCCCACTGAGATCACTTCCCACCAGCAGTCACAAATCTTTGCTCCTCCTGCTGAGGATTCATCTATTGTGTTGTTTTCTAACAGCTGCATGTGAAAGCTGAAGTTCGACGTTGTGTCTGGAATAAAGGCTGAATATTGATACAGTATGTCATCGTAATGTCAGAAATTCTGTGGTCTGTACTTTTGCATTTGCTCTATAGCAACTGGTTAATAGTACCACAGCAATCTGACATTTGCCCCCAGTGATAATTGACCTTCACCCAAATGGTTGATCACTGGCTAACCTTGGCAGAGCAATTCTGGGATCCACCTGCATGTCTGCTGTATTTGGTCCAAATTGGGTTGAATATCAAATTCCTTGACCTTGAACTTTTTGCCAAAATGAAATTGTTTAAGGGCAAATGCAAAGTTTGGCAGGTATCATTGAACAGACTAACAAACACAGGCAGGCATTAGTAATTGAACCTTTGGCTAAATTTGACCTTGCTGGGAAACTTTGGAACCCACTTCCACATGTTTCATATTTCGTACAAATCAGAGTGAAGATTCTAATTTTGGCTTTTAACACTTAGAACCCTAAGAGTATTTTCTTATTTTTACCATACCTTAAGAAGTTCCCCTTTAAAAAATACCACATTTTCCAAAGTATAAGTTGGGTTTTTTTTTTTTCATTTGAGAGGTCCTGCGACTTATATATGCTTTTTTCCTGTTAAAGAGGAATTTTTGGACCAATGTGACTTGTGCTCCGGTGCGACTTGTACTCCAGAAAATACAGTACTTTGTTTTAATATATCAATCAATTCAATTCAATTTTTTTTTTATATAGCGCCAAATCACAACAAACAGTTGCCCAAGGCGCTTTATATTGTAAGGCAAGGCCATACAATAATTATGTAAAACCCCAACGGTCAAAACGACCCCCTGTGAGCAAGCACTTGGCAACAGTGGGAAGGAAAAACTCCCTTTTAACAGGAAGAAACCTCCAGCAGAACCAGGCTCAGGGAGGGGCAGTCTTCTGCTGGGACTGGTTGGGGCTGAGGGAGAGAACCAAGAAAAAGACATGCTGTGGAGGGGAGCAGAGATCGATCACTAATGATTAAATGCAGAGTGGTGCATACAGAGCAAAAAGAGAAAGAAACAGTGCATCATGGGAACCCCCCAGCAGTCTACGTCTATAGCAGCATAACTAAGGGATGGTTCAGGGTCACCTGATCCAGCCCTAACTATAAGCTTTAGCAAAAAGGAAAGTTTTAAGCCTAATCTTAAAAGTAGAGAGGGTGTCTGTCTCCCTGATCTGAATTGGGAGCTGGTTCCACAGGAGAGGAGCCTGAAAGCTGAAGGCTCTGCCTCCCATTCAACTCTTACAAACCCTAGGAACTACAAGTAAGCCTGCAGTCTGAGAGCGAAGGGCTCTATTGGGGTGATATGGTACTACGAGGTCCCTAAGATAAGATGGGACCTGATTATTCAAAACCTTATAAGTAAGAAGAAGAATTTTAAATTCTATTCTAGAATTAACAGGAAGCCAATGAAGAGAGGCCAATATGGGTGAGATATGCTCTCTCCTTCTAGTCCCCGTTAGTACTCTAGCTGCAGGCATTTTGAATTAACTGAAGGCTTTTTAGGGAACTTTTAGGACAACCTGATAATAATGAATTACAATAGTCCAGCCTAGAGGAAATAAATGCATGAATTAGTTTTTCAGCATCACTCTGAGACAAGACCTTTCTAATTTTAGAGATATTGCGTAAATGCAAAAAAGCAGTCCTACATATTTGTTTAATATGCGCTTTGAATGACATATCCTGATCAAAAATGACTCCAAGATTTCTCACAGTATTACTAGAGGTCAGGGTAATGCCATCCAGAGTAAGGATCTGGTTGGACACCATGTTTCTAAGATTTGTGGGGCCAAGTACAATAACTTCAGTTTTATCTGAGTTTAAAAGCAGGAAATTAGAGGTCATCCATGTCTTTATGTCTGTAAGACAATCCTGCAGTTTAGCTAATTGGTGTGTGTCCTCTGGCTTCATGGATAGATAAAGCTGGGTATCATCTGCGTAACAATGAAAATTTAAGCAATACCGTCTAATAATACTGCCTAAGGGAAGCATGTATAAAGTGAATAAAACTGGTCCTAGCACAGAACCTTGTGGAACTCCATAATTAACTTTAGTCTGTGAAGAAGATTCCCCATTTACATGAACAAATTGTAATCTATTAGACAAATATGATTCAAACCACTGCAGCGCAGTGCCTTTAATACCTATGGCATGCTCTAATCTCTGTAATAAAATTTTATGGTCAACAGTATCAAAAGCAGCACTGAGGTCTAACAGAACAAGCACAGAGATGAGTCCACTGTCCGAGGCCATAAGAAGATCATTTGTAACCTTCACTAATGCTGTTTCTGTACTATGATGAATTCTAAAACCTGACTGAAACTCTTCAAATAGACCATTCCTCTGTAGATGATCAGTTTGCTGTTTTACAACTACCCTTTCAAGAATTTTTGAGAGAAAAGGAAGGTTGGAGATTGGCCTATAATTAGCTAAGATAGCTGGGTCAAGTGATGGCTTTTTAAGTAATGGTTTAATTACTGCCACCTTAAAAGCCTGTGGTACATAGCCAACTAACAAAGATAGATTGATCATATTTAAGATCGAAGCATTAAATAATGGTAGGGCTTCCTGAGCAGCCTGGTAGGAATGGGGTCTAATAAACATGTTGATGGTTTGGATGAAGTAACTAATGAAAATAACTCAGACAGAACAATCGGAGAGAAAGAGTCTAACCAAATACCGGCATCACTGAAAGCAGCCAAAGATAACGATACGTCTTTGGGATGGTTATGAGTAATTTTTTCTCTAATAGTTAAAATGTTGTTAGCAAAGAAAGTCATGAAGTCATTACTAGTTAAAGTTAATGGAATACTCAGCTCAATAGAGCTCTGACTCTTTGTCAGCCTGGCTACAGTGCTGAAAAGAAACCTGGGGTTGTTGTTGTGTGGGCCGCCAGAAGAGGAGGTACTGCTGGCCCACCACCAGAGGGCGCCCTGTCTGGAGTGCGGGCTCCAGGCACCAGAGGGCGCAGCCGCCTCACAGGAGCAGCCAGGGTGACAGCTGTCACGCATCACCTGCAACAGCTGTTACCAATCATCCGATCAGCAGGGGTACATCAGCAGGACGACGTCTCCACCTCTTTGCCGAGATATCGTTCTACCTGGAAGGTAACGTACTCAGCTAACTGTGAGACACTAACCTTTGTGACTTTGTGCGTTGTTTAGCAGACTCCTTTTTCCACGAGAGGTGGAGGTAGTTTTCCTACCATGCGGATTGCTGGGTGCAAACGCGCCCACATTTAATTGTTTCTTTGTTCCTCGCCAGCAGTACCAGGTCCGACACGCGGAGGCAGTGGCCACCTGGGAGTTCGGGACTTGGCGGCTCCAGTATTCCCGAGGTCTGGTGGCAGAGGAAATCGTGTGGTTCCGGTTCTGCTTTGGACAGACGTCTCCTATCTTCGAGCCTGCCCACACGACACCTTTTGTGAATTGACTTTGTCTATTGTTGTAATCTGTTGTATTTGTTGTGCCCATTCACAACAGTAAAGTGTTGTTATTTGACCTACTCCATTGTCCGTTCATTTGCGCCCCCTGTTGTGGGTCCGTGTACCTACACTTTCCCAACAGGATATCTCGGCCACCTCGTCATGGACTCTGAGGGGCGTCAACCGGCTGTTGAACGGCCAATGGAAGAGCAGGGCGCACAGGCGTCCGCAGGAGGAATGATCGGTGAGTTGCAGCGAATCCTCACCGCTTTCACGGCTCGGTTGGATCTATTGACCGAGCAGAACGTCCTCCTTAACCGCAGGGTGGAGGCTCTCGCCGCGCAGGTAGAAGCGCGCACTCAGGGCGCTGCTGCGGCTCTCCCTCCTGTCGACCCTGTGCGTAACAGTGACGTTCCACAGGTCGTTCAATGACCCCTCCCACCTTCCCCGGAAGCATACATAAGCCCTCCAGAGCCGTACGGAGGTTGTGTGGACTTCCTTATGCAGTGTTCGCTCGTCTAAGCACAACGTCCTGTCATGTATGCGACTGATGCCAGCAAGATAGCTTATGTAATAAATCTGCTTCGCGGTGAGGCACGCGCTTGGGATACAGTGCTCTGGGAGCAGAATTCACGGCTACTTCAAACATATGATGGGTTTGTGAGGGAGTTCAGAACAGTGTTCGATCACCCAAATAGAGGAGAGACTGCTTCAGCCGTGCTGCTGTCAATGAGACAGGGGCGCCGGAGCGCAGCTGCCTATGCAGTCGACTTCCGCATCGCGGCTGCGAGCTCCGGCTGGAATAGCACTGCCCTCCGCGCCGCCTTCGTAAACGGACTGTCGTTGGTCCTAAAGGAGCACCTGGTGGCTAAGGACGAACCGCGGGATTTAGATGGGCTTATTGATCTCGTTATACAATTAGACAATCGGTTAGAAGAACGCCGTCGGGAACGAGACGAAGGGCGTGGCCGGGCACGCCCGTCCCTCCTCCCTTCCGGTTCCGACCGAGTTCCGCCCTCCCCACGCTCCACTGGCCCCTACGCTCCGTGTGGTTACAGCTCCCCCTGCTGACGAAGCTATGGGACACGAGCAGGGCCACATTTAGGGGCACCAGATAGACAGAAGGAGGCTGGCCCGTGGAGCGTGTTTTGTTTGTGGCTCGATAGAGCATCATGTAAGAGACTGCCCCGAGCGGTTAAACACCAACGCCCCGCCCCTAGAACTGGGCTAGGGGTGGGCCGAGACATTCACGTGGGACACACCCATATTGCCACATGACTCCCAGTTACAATCCTTTATGAGGATTTAACCCTGAAGGCCCCAGCACTGGTGGACACGGGCTCTGAAGGGAATCTGTAGACATCAGATGGGCCAGGGAGATAGGGCTCCCTCTGGTGGCGCTTACCTCGCCTGTGCAGGTGCGGCACTAGATGGCTCCCTACTCCCTCCAATCACACATAAGACACCACCAGTAACTCTGGTGGTGTCAGGAAATCACCCGGGAGGAGATCGAGTTTTTTGTGACTCCTGCCACCCTCCCGTGTGATTTCTAGGGTTCCCCTGGATGTTAAAACACAATCCCCGGATCGATTGGCCGTCCGGGTAGTGGTTCAGTGGAGCGAGACCTGCCATCGGGTATGTTTAGGTTCCTCGGTTCCTCCCGGTTCCCCAGGCTAAGGAGGAGGTCAGAGTCCCGCCCAATCTAGGGACGGTGCCGGTGGAGTACCATGACCTTGTGGATGTGTTCATAAGGGATCCTGGCGCTCACCCTTCCCCCCCACCGTCCGTACGATTGTGCCATTGATTTGGTTCCAGGCGTTGAGTTCCCGTCCAGCAGGCTGTACAACCTCTCACGACCTGAGCGCGAATCATGGAGACCTACTTCCGGGATTCTTTAGCTGCCGGGTTGATTCCGGAATTCCACTCTTCCCGATGGGTGCAGGTTTCTTTTTTGTGGGAAAAAAGGATGGCGGACTACGTCCATGCATTGATTACAGGGGGCTGAACGAAATCACGGTTCGTAACCGATACCCAATTGCCCTTGTTGGATTCAGTGTTCACGCCCTGCATGGAGCCCAAATGTTCACCAAGCTAGATCTCAGGAAATGCGTATCACCTGGTTCGGATCCGGAAGGGAGACGAGTGGAAGACGGCATTAACACCCCGTTAGGTCACTTTGAGTACCTGGTCTGCTGTTCGGTCCTTACAAACGCCACCGCGACGTTCCAAGCATTGGTTAATGATGTCTTGCGGGATTTCCTGCACCGATTCGTCTTCGTATATATGGACGATATACCTCATCTTTCTCCGGATCCTGAGACCCTGTCCGGCATGTACGTCAGGTCCTGCAGCAGTTGTTGGAGAACCGGCTGTTGTGTGAAGGGCGAGAAGGCGAGTTCACCGCACTTCTTTGTCCTTCCTGGGGTTATCATCTCCCCTAACTCCGTCGCTCCTGATCCGGCCAAGGTCGCGGCGGTGAGAGACTTGTTATGTGTCGGATGCAGCTCGGAGAACCGACCAGCGTTTGAAGGACCCAGTATAAAATAAACAGAGCACGGTACAAAGGCTAACTGAATTTAATACATAACAGTGATGTGATACAAAACAACAAAAGAGTGTGCGGTCTGGCGTGGTGGATTGCGGTGCGCTCCCAGCAGCGCTAACGGTCCGGAGCCAGAAGCCGTTCGGACCCAAGGACCCCGCCGACACCCCCCAGGTGGCCGCAACAAACCGAGTCTGTGAAAGAAGGAACCATTATGTGAGTCCACACTCTACACACAGAGAGACCACTCAAAGGTGTACATAAACAGCAAACACTTCCTGGCTTAATTACTAATCAGCTTCCCAACCTGCAGGCATGGAACATCCAGTTCACAAAACTCCACTGCAGTGGAAGCCGATACATGACTAACGTACAGCTCAATATAATAAGGTGTGAGGGACCACCACATTTACTGACTGTATAACGTTAGTCACAAAATCTAACGTACCTCAGGAAGTGTGCTGACGAGCGTGGAGACCTCACCCCCTCCTCTTTCACAGACCGTGCACAAAACCCTGGACTTCTCTGCATCCACTGATGATGAGATGGCTCCCGAGACGACGATCTCACCCGTCTGGTCACAAGGTCGAGTCTCTGGCAATAACACACTGTAACCCAGTCTTAAATGCCACCATGTTCCAATCCATATAGATGCACCACAGCTGTGAGTCCTGACGAGCCGCAGGTGATCAGGGTGAGGTCCTGATAACCTCAGCAACACAGGCACTCAGTCCCAAATGCAAGCCACCTGGAAGGAAACAAAAGACAGAAACAAAAAGGCAGCCAGGCCCCAGCCATACAACAAGACTGGCCCCAACCCACCCATCCGTAGGAAGCTACACAGTTCCTCGGCTTTGCTAATTTCTACAGGAGGTTCATTAAGGGCTACAGTCAGGTAGTTAGCCCCCTGACAGCCCTGACCTCCCCAAAGTCCCCTTCACCTGGTCGGATCGTTGCGATGCCGCGTTCAGGAGTTGAAACGGCGCTTCTCGCTGCACCCGTTCTGGTGCAGCCCGATCCTAGTCGCCAGTTAGTGGTTGAAGTGGACGCCCGGACTCAGGGATAGGAGCTGTGCTTTCCCAGAGCGGGAGGACCGATAAGGTCCTTCACCCGTGTGCCTATTTTTCCCGCAGGTTGACCCCGGCCGAACGGAACTATGACGTCGGCAATCGAGAACTCCTTGCGGTGAAGAGGCTCTTGAAGAGTGGAGACATCTGTTGGAGGGAACGTCCGTGCTATTCACGGTTTTCACTGACCACCTTAACCTGGAGTATATCAGGACCGCCAAGCGGCTGAACCCCAGGCAAGCCCGCTGGTCACTGTTCTTTCGGCCGTTTTGACTTCCGGATCACCTACCGTCCGGGACCAAAAACCAGAGATCGGATGCCTTGTCCTGGGTACATGAAGATTAAGTCAAAGCGGAGGTGTCGGATCCACCGGAACCCATCATCCCGGAGTCCACTATCGTGGCCACCCTTACCTGGGACATAGAGAGAACCGTCCGGAGGCCCGTGGCACTAAGCCCGGACCCCGGAACTGGGCCGAAGAAACAGACTCTACGTCCCACCAGAGGCTAGGGCTGCAGTCCTGGACTTCTGTCACTGCTCTAAGCTCTCCTGTTATCCAGGGGTGCGAAGAACCGTGGCAGTTGTCCGGCAGCGCTTCTGGGTGGGCGTCCCTAGAGGCCGACGTCCGGGATTATATCCAGGCCTGCACCACCTGCGCCAGGGGCAAGGCTGATCATCGCCGGGCTTCGGGACTGCTCCAGCCGCTGCCCGTGCCCCATCGCCCCTGGTCCCACATTGGCCTGGATTTTGTCACGGGCCTCCCGCCGTCCCAGGGCAACACCACCATCCTCACGATAGTGGACCGATTCTCCAAGGCGGCCCACTTCGTGGCCCTCCCGAAGCTCCCGACGGCCCAGGAGACAGCGGACCTCCTGGTCCACCACGTCGTCCGGCTGCATGGGATTCCCACAGACATTGTCTCCGATCGCGGTCCCCAGTTCTCCTCGCAAGTCTGGAGGAGCTTCTGCCGGGAACTGGGGGCCACGGTGAGTCTGTCATCCGGGTATCATCCCCAGACCAAAGGGCAAGCAGAACGGGCCAATCAGGAGGTGGAGCAGGCCCTGCGTTGCGTGACAGCCGCGCACCCGGCGGCCTGGAGTACCCATCTGGCCTGGATCGAGTATGCCCATAACAGCCAGGTGTCGTCAGCCACCGGCCTCTCCCCTTTCGAGGTGTGTCTAGGGTACCAACCTCCTTTGTTTCCGGTGGTTGAGGGAGAGGTCGGTGTGCCCTCGGTCCAGGCCCACCTGCGGAGGTGCCGTCGGGTGTGGCGTGCCGCTCGTTCTGCTTTGCTGAGGGCCCGGATGAGGACGAAGGCCCATGCAGACCGTCGGCGGACCCCGGCTCCTAAGTATCGTCCAGGGCAGGAAGTGTGGTTGTCTACTAAGGACATTCCCCTCCAAGTGGACTCCCCTAAATTGCAGGACCGGTATATCGGTCCGTTTAAGATCCTCAAGGTCATCAGTCCAGCCGCAGTGAGGCTTCAGCTTCCGGCCTCACTGCGGATCCATCCCATTTTCCATGTGTCCCAGATCAAGCCACATCACACCTCACCCCTCTGTACTCCGGGTCCGGCACCACCTCCTGCCCGGATCATCGATGGCGAGCCGGCTTGGACTGTGCGCCGGCTTTTGGATGTTCGAAGGATGGGCCGGGGCTTCCAGTATTTGGTGGACTGGAGGGGTACGGCCCCGAAGAACGCTCCTGGGTGAAGAGGAGCTTCATCCTGGACCCGGCCCTCCTGGCCGATTTCTACCGCCGCCACCCGGACAAGCCTGGTCAGGAGGCGCCCGTTGAGGGGGGGTCCTGTTGTGTGGGCCGCCAGAAGAGGAGGTCTGCTGGCCCACCACCAGAGGCGCCCTGTCTGGAGTGCGGGCTCCCAGGCACCAGAGGGCGCAGCTGCCTCACAGGAGCAGCCAGGGTGACAGCTGTCACGCATTCACCTGCAACAGCTGTTACCAATCATCCGATCAGCAGGGGTACATCAGCAGGACGACGTCTCCACCTCTTTGCCGAGATATCGTTCTACCTGGAAGGTAACGTACTCAGCTAACTGTGAGACACTAACCTTTGTGACTTTGTGCGTTGTTTAGCAGACTCCTTTTTCCACGAGAGGTGGAGGTAGTTTTCCTACCGTGCGGATTGCTGGGTGCAAACGCGCCCACATTTAATTGTTTCTTTGTTCCTCGCCAGCAGTACCAGGTCCGACACGCGGAGGCAGTGGCCACCTGGGAGTTCAGGACTTGGCGGCTCCAGTATTCCCGGGGTTTGGTGGCGGAGGAAATCGTGTGGTTCCGGTTCTGCTTTGGACAGACGTCTCCTATCTTCGAGCCTGCCCACATGACACCTTTTGTGAATTGACTTTGTCTATTGTTGTAATCTGTTGTATTTGTTGTGCCCATTCACAACAGTAAAGTGTTGTTATTTGACCTACTCCATTGTCCGTTCATTTGCGCCCCCTGTTGTGGGTCCGTGTACCTACACTTTCCCAACAGTTGTTCTTATTTTCTTCAATTAGTGATGAGTAGAAAGATGTCCTAGCTTTACGGAGGGCTTTTTTATAGAGGCAACAGACTCTTTTTCCAGGCTAAGTGAAGATCTTCTAAATTAGTGAGACGCCATTTTCCTCTCCAACGTACAGGTTATCTGCTTTAAGCTACGAGTTTGTGAGTTATACCACGGAGTCAGGCACTTCTGATTTAAAGCTCTCTTTTATATGCCATAGTGTTGGATATCAAAATGTTCAGAAGAATCTCAGCTGTTTAAATGAGACATATATTTGTCTAGAACACTGTGTAAAAATATGATCTATTAATAGACATTTGATGAAAGTTTGACCAAGGCACAAAAGAACATCATTAGGAATCTAAGGTCCCCATGACCTTTGGCAAATTTAACCTGACCAGGGCAGTTCCAGAATGGAACTATATGTGTGCCAAGTTTGGTACAAATCTGACTCAAGTCAAGTCAAGCCTTGGAGCATGTGAAGGTGCTGTGCTTTGCCGCATCCACAACACCATAGAACCACCTTGGGTCCTGGATGGCAACCACCCAGGCAGACAACCTTTCCATTCCCTCATCTCCAAACTAACCATTCATCCGCCACAGCCAGGTGAAAATTTGAAATTGTTACCTTTCATCCACATGAGCTTTACCTCAATGATTGACCTTTGCTCAGCTTGGTCTTATCTGGGCAATTCTGGAATCCACCAACATATAGGCAGCAGTTTTGGCTGGGGAATCTTTTTTTTTTTTTTTACTTTTGACCCCAAATGACTGACCTTTGGCAAACACTGGCTTTGCCTGTGCAGTTCTAGAATGCACCTACATACAGGTGCCAAGCTTGGTGGACATCAGAGTGAAAAATCAAAAATTAGATCTTTGACGTCAATGGCCTCGACCTTTACCAAAGCAAATCCTTTTAAGGCAATTTCAGGTTCATCTGTCATCCACATACCAAGTTGGTGGAAATCAACCTGTGAGGAGTAAGGGGTTAAAACACACAAACATTTGTCAAATTATAGCGGGATGACCTCTTTTCCCTGCCTGGAGCCCATTGTTTGTTTCTGCTTCTTCAGCTCACGTTTCCCTGCAGGATCAACAAAGTTTTACCTCATCTTATAGCCAGGACTGCAGCCATCACCATCAATTCACTCACAATACAGAGTCACAAATAAAGGACACATCAGGGGATTTTGCTTATGTACTCTGCTGGGATTTTTTGCTTTTGTTCATGCTGCAGAGCCATTGAAGGCTTGTCGGAATTGTTCTATCTGCCAGATGTTTATCACAGTCAGAGAAACATTCTTTATCGTTTTAACATGGTCACCTGTCTTGACTGATTCATGTGGCATTTTCACCAACTGGAATCACCAAAGTCAGTGGTTCTTAAGCTTTTTTCTTTCATTCCTCCTCTCAAAACAACAATTTCATGTAATCTTTCTTTCACGACATGTTTTTCGCACCCCAGGATGGGATGATATGTGACAGTAATGCGCCCCATGGTTGGACATAGTTAAGTGTCTCACTCAAGGAGATCAAATCCATAACCATGTGCTCAATAGACAGCTTGCTTTGGTCCCTCAGCTACACTTGACCATAAGTGTACAAAGTGTATGGTACCCAAAGCCAAGTAACACGGCAGAATGGAACTGAACTGAATTCATTTAGTTCAACTCAAAGCACATAACCAAAATACACATTAAAAATAAAGCACAATAAAGTGAAAATACTTATTTCCATTGTGCTCCAGACATAAAACAAAAAGTAAACAGGTACAAACAATAAAAACAAATACAAGATACATGAACAATTATATAACGGCTTTGTGGATCCTTGTCATTTGATTGGTGCTTTGTATGTCACATCACATGGATTATTCATCCGATTTGTGTTGCATTGCGCTTAGAGTGCAGTTTGGTTCCATTTAGAGTACAAATTTGGTTCCATACGTTTGGTACCATTGCACTCTGCACACACACACACACACACACACACACACACACACACACACACACACACACACACACACGTGTACATGTGCGCACGCACGCACGCACACACACACACACACACACACACACACACACACACACACACACACACAGGCACACACCTACACACACACACACACACACACACAAAACGCTCGCACACTTGCACACAAAACAAATCCACTGTGCTGTCTGGAGGCTGTTAGGAAGTTAGAATGAAAAGCTGGACTAATTTGTGACATGAATTTTTTTCACTGTACTGAGGATGTACACAGTCTTTTTTTTTTTTTTCTTTTTTTTTTTGTAGTACATGAGTGCACAAGTGCCAACCCGGTCATGTGTGCAAGTGCGTGGGGGACAACGACACAAGCGAGACGATGATTTGATTGAGCTAACTGACTGCTAATTCTTATAACACACACATGCATACACACAAAATCCCCTCCGCTGTAAGCTGTCTGGATGCATGGAATGCTGCTCAGATGAAAAGCTGAAAAGCTGGCATAATTTTTGGCTGAACTGAGGAACTACACAAAGTCTTTTTTTAATGCAAGTCCAAAGTCAGTGCACTGCATCACCGGATTGCACATCACAATTTGGACTTTAGCAGCAGTGGAACACCAAAATGTAAGTCCCTTTCTGTTGTTTATAATTTAAAAATATCAAATGACAAGGATCTCATTTAGCCATTATATAAAACAAATAATGAATGTTTTTACATTCTTTCAATGGAACGAATATTATGAAAACTGGAACAAACCATTCAATCAGGTTTCACTTTATGAAATATTCGTACCATTGAACTCATAAGCATTCATTATTTGTATATTATTAGAACTGGATGTATTACAAAAGTTGAAAAAATAATTAAATAAAACATGTATATAGGACTGGAGCAACAATGAAGATGGTTAAATACTAGGAATGACTAAAAAGGTTCAGTGACTCTTAGTAAAATTTATCATATTTGATAAATATGATAAATTTCAAATTCAAGTCTTTTATATTAAAGACTTGACTTTGGATTTAAAAACAGACTTGACATTGATTGTACAGTAAAACACGTGTGTATATATATATAATATATATATATATATATATATATATATATATATATATATATGATACACATACAATTTCCTCCATGTATTGCGGGTCATTTGAGCATCTTTATCTGAATCCCTGTTGTGAAGTTGGTCATATTTGCTGACTTTTCTAGCAAATGTATTGATCCATGATCGAAATGGAATCGGTGGGTGAACTGAAAAAACTTCTAAAATATTACAAGAAAGGAAGGAGTGAAAGTGGAAAAGTGAGAAATCACAGACCTTGTGGTCTCAGTCATTTAGCAGGTGCGCGTGTTCGCAACCACGCAGAGGGCTCTGATCTAAAGCAGTTTGCTTCGCCACAATCAGGGATATGCGTGAAACTTAACACCATATTACAGTGCAGGTAGCAAGAGGCATTTTGTTAATAATCATTGGCCTTGAATAAAGGCCTGACTCATTTAGGTTCTGTGTCTGAACACAGTTTGAAAAAATAAATGGCCAGGCTTTTAATTGTAGAAATGTGGTTCCCACTTTCCTTGAATCAACAAGTGTCAGTGCTGAACTTCATTTTGTGCCTCTGTTACTGGGCACATCCAGACTGCTCTGTCCAGTACATGCAAGAGGTTTTTTTTAATGAAAATACATTATGATGGGGAGGGACATTTTGTCAGATGTGAGTGAAAATCTGTTATACAAAATCCACTATATACGGTGTTTATTTCATGGAAAACCATACAAAAGCAATGGGACTTTTGCTTTTGTCCGGAGAATGCGAATATCCGATTTGTATGATGATGGATTAGTGAATTTTAGTTTATACCACCTGGCAAGTCATTCAAAGCAGTGACTGTTGTGTGCCGGTGTTCTGTCGAGATGAGGTGCGTTGTCGAGATGAGGTTCCTCGTGTAACTGCATATGTGTGCACTGAAAAAAATACTTGACGAAGTTGCTTATTTTGATGGGCAAGTAAATGTATAAATTGTTCATCCGAACATAGTAATGTCTAAAATAAAATCTACTCACTATAAAATAAGTATTTTTAACCTGGAGTTAGCTTATTTCGACAGGCAAAATATACATATACATACATTTATGTAACGTAAAATACAGAAAATATTTTATTTACTAGGCTATAAATACACTGAATACAATTAATATAAAAAAAACGTTGACGGAAAAACAAAAAAAATGCGCATGCGCAGTTGCACGTTGAGCGAGTTACATCATCTCCACATGTGCTGTTGCGCGAGGCACCTCATCTCGACGGGTGACGTCTTCAAGTCCGGGGTAGAGCGGGACGCACCTCATCTTGACGTTCACCTCATCTCGACCGGACACCGGAATGAGGAGTGTCCAAAGGACTTTACAGAGGGGTACTAAGGGGTACATTGGGCCTGAATGGGTTTACTTTTGAATATTAATGAATGAAGTTAGGAACAGAAGCACGTTACCATAAATTATGTTGTATATGCAGTGGTGGGCACAGTTCCGATAATCCGATAACAGATAATTATCGAAGATAATGTTTTCATTATCAGATTATTTTTTTTAGATAACTTTAAAAAACATGATCGGACTAATTATCTTCTGATAAATTGTTGTCCGATAACCTTTGGACCGATAACGTAGTAAACAAAGTTGAACAGTGGCAAACATTTTTAAAAATTAAAATCAGTTGAGCACCTACCTGTTAAATGTTTTCATAGCATACGTATATGCTGGCAATATCATCCAAGTCATCCAGAGGCATACATTTTTATCTTATGGTTCAAATTTTAACCAAACTAATTTTGGACATGTTATTTAAAATTACTGTCATGTCTGAAGTTTTATAAAGTGAAAATATCAGATATATGTTTTAGTTTTAAAGTAATGTGCTAATTTTTAAGGTTTTAGTGAGCACATGCTGTGCCCAGCAGTGCATTATGGGTAGGATAGGGTAATCTCAGTACATTCACGACAGGACAAATGCATTTCAGACACTCTGTTCAGGCTCCACGGACAACAGCACTAAACTCTAGTGCCTAAAACTCTCGTGAATATATTCTCTGTGTGTTATAGACATTGTTATTGTATTTCCATTTGTTAAAGTCCATGCATCTTAAATGTAGCAGACACTGATTATCTGGAATTTTTTTTTTTTTTGGCATGTTTTTAAGGCCTCTACTGCCATCTACTGGCCAGCAGTGTTCATGGCAGTATTTGTCCTGAAGCTGATCAGACACTGTATGATATTTTTAATCACTGTACTCGGTTTCAGTTCAAACTGTACAACAGAACCGCACGGTGTAAAAGTTCAGAGCACACAATTTATGCTCTCACACATATTGTACGTTCAAAAACCACACATCGAACTAATGTTTCCAGAAGCAAAACGTAAGCTTTTTTTTTCCAAACTTAATTTACAAAAACTCTCAATGGGAGACATCAAAGTTTAAAACCAAAACAAAACAACAACAACAACAAAAAAACCATTACAAGACAGCTCTGCGGTGTTTGCACATGCACAGTGTGAGTGGCTGGATGCTTGTTGCTCTTCAGTAGCAGGATACCCTCACAACAGCCGACCAGAATAATATCAAATAGATTTGATTTTCATTTGACCATATGATCGGCAATCAGTAGGTGGTCGTGAGATGTTAAACGCAGCTTGTTACTACATGTACACTACACGATGCAGGATGTGCCATTAACCTGAAACTCAGCCCAACAAATTCTCGCACGAATGAAAAATCATCTGAAAAAGGGCCAAAATTCACACAGTGTAAAGCCAACATTTATGTGTCAAGACAATATTGAGTGCATGTTTTATAAACATCATAAAATGTGCGCACATCAAAAAACATGTGCATGGCACTAATAAAATGAGCTCACATTCTCTCCACATGCAAAACATTTTGCGATGACACTTCCAGGGCTCTGTAAAAATGCCTGTTTTTACAAATAAAAAAATGAAATATTTTACAAAAGCACATTTATCTGTAAACACCAATACACTACACACATCACATTAACGTGTTGGTTTACATAATGAGTGACTGAACCAATCAGTGTTTAGCAGAGGCACTTTTACCCAGAATCCTTTGCGATCTGTCTGTGTTTGTAACAAAACCTCAGAATTAGTGCATTATTCAACATTAAAAGATATATATTTTAACATTGTACAAATGACAGAATTGACATTAATGGAGTTATTCTATCAGTATTCACACCAAACCATAAGTCAGCATGACTTTATTTTCCAAGACCTCCGCCTGACCGGAGCATTGTGATTGATATACAGCTGGCTTTGTGGATGCTCTCAGCTTGCTTCTGTGCTGGAAGCCTTAGAGTAAACAAGAGCTTCCAGCAGGGGGCAGGATGATCAAACATAGAAGTGTGGGCTCATTGTTTGGGTCTGTTGTCGCTTTTGATGCTTCCAAATGTGATCGTGGTGTTAAAAATCAAATTCAGCTTGTTAGTAGTTGCAAATGTACCAGAGACAATACTGGAATTTATCGGTTATCTGTAACTTCCGATACATTTTTGGGTGGTTTATCGGGTTATCTTTATCAAAGATAACTTTTCAGTTATCTGATTATCTGTTATCGAAGTTAATGTTTTGGTTATCTGTGCCTACCACTGTATATACGAGGTCTGTGATGAAAAAAGCGGTCCTTTTTATTTTTTTCAAAAAATAAATGGATTTGATTCATATGTTTTTACGTCAGACATGCTTGAACCCTCGTGCACATGCGTGAGTTTTTTTGGTGACGTCATTCGCCTGTGGGCAGGGCTTGAGTGAGGAGTGCTCCACCCCGCCCGTCGGAATCTCTTTGTCTGAATAGCCGCTGCGGATGGCGCGCGTTACTTTATCAACATTTTTTCTGGACCTGTGAGGGATATCCGAGTGGACACTATTCGAGAAATTAAGCTGGTTTCCGTTGAAAAGTTTAACGGCTGATGAGAGATTATGGGGTGTTTCTGTCGGTGTAAGGACTTCCCACGGAGCGGGACGTCGTGCAGCACTTCCAGGCGCTGTCGTTGGCCTGTTTCGACCTGAAAACATTCTAATTTAAGGCTTAATTCACCCAGGACATTGTGAGAGAACAGAGAAGATTCAGAACAGGCTGGCATGAGGACTTTATGCGGACATTCCACTGTTTAAGGACATTTTGTAATGAAAGACGTGCGCGCAAATTCGCTGAGTTGTTTCCGTGACGACTCGGCGAATCTGTGTGCGCCACGACAGGAAAAACACCTCCGTGTTGAAAACCATTTGTAAAATTCAGGCGGCTTTTGATGGCTTTCAACAAGTGAGTAACTGAGAAATTGTTTAACAGCTTGGGCATGTTCCAACTTGCCCGTTAAGGTTTCCAACGGAGGTGTTTTTCCTGTTGCGACCCCCCACGGTCGGGTCTGGCCCGACATGCGACTCTGCCCGCACGTTCTTTCAACAGAGCCTTAAATGTGGAAGTTTTCAACTTGAAACGGCGAGACGCTGCCGCCTCGAAGCGCAGATCGCCATCAGGTGCCGTGGGCCATCCACTACCAGACCAAAATCTGTCATCAGCCGTTAAAATTTTTACCGAAAACCAGCTGAATTTATCAAATGGTGTCCACTCAGTTGTGCCTTAGAGTTTTTGAAAAAATGTTTATCAAACAAAGCAGCAGTCTCTGAGCCATTCCTAAACAATGAAAAAACGACGAGAGGGTGGGCGACTCCTCACTCAAAGACTGCCCACAGGCGAATGATGTAACCGACAGGCGTGAAAAAACTCTTGCATGCCCACGAGGGTTCAAGCATGTCTGATGTAATCACACGTGATTCAAATCCATATGGTTTTTTGAAAAAAATAATAAGGTCCGTTACTTTTATCACAGACCTCGTATGTACGAGGTCTGTCCATACAGTAACAATCCTTTTTATTTTTTTCAAAAACTATATGGATTTGATTCATATGTTTTTACGTCAGCCAAGCTTGAACCTTCATGCGCATGCGTGAGTTTTTCCACGCCTGTCGGTTGCGTCATTCGCCTGTGAGCACGCCTTGTGGGAGGAGTGGTCCAGCTCCCTCATCGGATTTTCATTGTCAGGAAATGGCGGAATGATTTGGGCTTTTTTTTCATCAGAATTTTTTCAGAAACTGTTAGAGACATGCAGCTGGAAACCATTCGAAATATTTATCTGGCCTTCGGTGAAAATTTTACGGGTTTCACAGAGAATAAGGAGTGTTACTACAGCTTTAAGGACGGCCCACAATGCCTATCTCGGCTTTCAGTGCTTACCAGTCGAGTGAGTATAAGAGAAATTGTTGAGAGCTGGACATGTCCCAACTTGTCCTCTAACACCCAGAAACGGAGGTGTTCCTTTGTCTTGCTTCATCAGCAAATCGGTCGTGATGTGCGAAGCCTCCGCGTGGCTTTCCATGACAAAATCTCTTGTTAAAAGTGAAATCTGCCGGAAAATGGCTGATGTCCAGCTCTTGTGATAACCAGAGAAATTGCACACAACGGTCCCGGCTCCACAGAGCGATCCGTTTAGAAATGATCTGGTGGTTTCTGCCTTGTCGTCGCAGCTCGGAGCGCGGTGCGCTGAGCACCATTGTGGGCCGTCCTTAAAGCTGTAGTAACAGTCCTTATTCTCTGTGAAGCCCGTAAAATTCTCACCGAAAGCCAGATAAATTTTTCTAATGGTTTCCAGCTGCTTGTCTCTAACAGTTTCTGAAAACATTCTGATGGAAAAAAAGCCCAAATCATTCCGCCATTTCTTGACAATGAAAATCCGATGAGGGGGCTGGACCACTCCTCCCACAAGGCGTGCTCACAGGCGAATGACGCAACCGACGGGCGTGGAAAAACTCACGCAAGCACATGAAGGTTCAAATCAAATCAAATCAATTTCATTTATATAGCGCCAAATCACAACAAACAGTTGCCCCAAGGCTCTTCATATTGTAAGGCAAAGCCATACAATAATTAAGGTTCAAGCTTGGCTGACGTAAAAACATATGAATCAAATCCATATAGTTTTTGAAAAAATAAAAAGGACCGTTACTTTATGGACAGACCTCGTAGTTAAGTTTGTTACTGGACTGGACTGTAAACACAGATGCTGTGTATAAGAAAGGTCAGAGCAGCCCGTACCTCCTCAGGAGGTTCAGATCTTTCAATGTCTGCGGAAATATGCTGCAGATGTTTTACAACTCAGTGGTCTCCAGCATCATCTTCTACATTGTAGTGTGCTGGAGCAACAGGCTGAAGGCAGCTGACATGAACAAACTCAACAAGCTCATCAGGACAGCTGACTCTGTCCTGGGGTGGAGCTGGAGCCTGTGATGGAGGTGTCGGAGAGGAGGATATTGAGGAAACTGCTCACCATCTGGGACAATAGCTCCCACCCCCTGCATGCCACACTGACGTCCTGTCAGAGCACCTTCAACCAAAGATTGAGGCCACCAAGGTGCACCACAGAACACCACAGGAGGTCTTTCCTACCTGTGGCAATCAGACTGTATAACTCCTCCCCCTTCTGCAGGATGAAAACATAACAATAAGAGTTTTCAATTACTCAGAGATACGTGCAATATTGTCAAACATCTTGTGCAAGTGTCTTTCAGTCATTTTGCATAAACATGTTGTACTCATTGTAAAAATAAAAAAAAAGGCAATATTTACTGTTTCGGCACTCTGGCAAAATAATTTCCTTCAGGATTACTTCAATTCTTTCTTATTAGCTGGATTTGAACCCAGGTGTCCATATTGGCAAGCCACTTACTCTTCCACTGACCTTCTTGCTCTCCAGCTATTCATAACTTCATAACTCTCCAGCTATTAGCATTCCCGAAGAGGCATGGCTATAGGTTTTCTCCAAGTCCTCAAACATGAATTCTGTCTGGGAAAACTCCTGTGACCTCTCCAGGGTCTTTACCAGAGGTGTCAAGTAACGAAGTACAAATACTTCCTTACTGTACTTAAGTACACTTTTTAGGTATCTATACTTTACTCCATTACTTATTTTTCTGCCTACTTCTGACTTCTACTCATTACATTTTCACACAAGTATCTGTACTTTCTATTCCTTACATTTTTAAAACAAACAGCCTCGTTACTCTTGGCTTCAGTTTAATGTTTATATATATATATATATATATATATATATATATATATATATATATATATATATATATATATATATATATATATATATATATATATATATATATATATATATATATTTCACGTCATGTGCGCCTGTAATCAACTTTTCTGCAGCACGGCTTTGCTTTGAACCGTGAACCAATCGAAGCAGTGGTTCGCAGATTGAAGCAATGCTTCGACCTATTGCTTCGTTTATTCTTTCTTTCGCTTAATTTTCCCCCGCTAAAACCCTAAAGAGCATACTTCTGTGAGTATTATTTACCTTTTCTATGTTAAACCGACCTGTTATGGTCTTCTGAAACAGTTGATAGATGTATTTTATAACTTAAAAACGGGAGCGATGCTAACACGTTAGCATGTCTATGTTTTCAATGTTAAAAGTTAGCATTAAGCAATTGCAGCTGTCATCACGTTCGGGTGCATTTGTTTTCAAATTGTAATATTTGTTAAATTTATTTTTGTTTATATATTAATAATCTAATGATTATTATATACAATTTTAGAGAAAGAGGCAAAAAGAACCTGAATAGAAACACAACAGAAAATATAAAAGCAACTAACAATGAACATACATAAATAAATACATACATACATAAATAAGTGTTTTCTGTGAACACCTAGTGACTCTTCCACCTCCACTTCATCCCTGTCTTATTTAATGACAGTTTGTTTCGGTCAAACCATATTTTCAATGTGTTAATTTCTTCAGTGATTTCCTCCAGAACTATCTGCCAAACTAGAAAACGGCTGCATCCTTGTAAGAGCAGAATACTACTGAAATGAATTTGAATAAGGAAAGTTGTGTTTTTTTTGTTTTGTTTTGTTTTTTCTCACTAAATGGATGCTGCACTCACTCCAGTTTATTGTCTGGAATAGTCCCAGATTGCATTTCAGAGCTTCTAGAATTGAAACATTTTCGTGCAGGTGGTGTTGGGGGGTAATTTTTGGATTTGGGGTCTTGGGCCACATGTAGAACGAATCAGTTTTTAAATTAAGCTTTCAATTCATATAGTGGCATCTACCTTTTTTTTTTTTTTTTTTTAAAGGTTACTTTATACTTTTATACTTTAAGTAGGTTTTGGAGCACATACTTTTTCACTTTTACTTGAGTAAAGAGGTCAAGTTGATACTTCAACTTTTACCAGTGTTTTTAAACTGCAGTATCTATACTTCTACTTAAGTAACAAATGTGTGTACTTTTGACACCACTGGTCTTTACAACATGAAAGATCTGGTGCCTCATCTACAAAGACTTGCACTGTCTACTACTAAAAGTTGGCGTACGCCAAAACCCTGAATCGGGCGTAAACACAAATATATTCAGATGTATCAAAGTGTGCGTCAGCATGAATCTACGCACGTTCGGTTTGTACATCCCACTGAAAGTGGAATTTAGCACACGTGCACACGCACTGAACTCCTCCCTGGCCACACGCCTATATCTGAAAATGTATTCAAATAGTCTGGTTGTGTTGTGCTGACAGCACCATAAGTGTAGAGTGTTGTGTGTTTGATAACGTCCGCCATCGTCTCTGTGTTGTGTGTAAAAATTAAAGAATTTTGAGAGACAACGTGCAAAAACAAGGAAAGCTGTGGTTAGATCGCCGTTCTCTCAGCTCGCTGTCATGTAAAATGGAAATTAAATAAGTATGTTTGTGTGTAAATGCTGAACTGAGCTGCGTGCACACACTGAAGTATATAGATGTTAGGTGCACAGCAGCTGACAGTGTGTAACATTAACATTACACACACTTTTACTGACAAATACTGAACACAGTCAGGGGCTTGTTAAGAAGATCATCTCTAGTTCCAACATCAAGAAAAAGAAAACAAATTAATAATAAAGAAAAAAAAAGAAAAAAAAATTGAATGCGCACATGCCCAAATGTGTCTGCGCTGGTTTTCACTAATTACACAGATAACTTATTTAACCACCAAGCAGCCCCCCCCCCCCCCCCCATCGCACACTGCGAATGAAAATGTTTCCTATTAACAAAAACAAACTCATCATGTGATGGTGCCTTTATAGCAACATGTGTGCAGTTAATAGCTCCAATTAATCCAATTAAATCCGGGAAACCAACTCTCGCTGCAAAATGCACTGTAATGCCGGAATGTTATGTACTTGGATGAGATTTTGATGATTGCGTTCCACACAGCTGGCATGGCTAGGTGTGAGGTTGACTGGCACGCGCCTGACCGATCAGCCAGCTCACACTGGAATGCCCATGAGGCCAGGATGCCAAGTGTGGTCAGCACCTGTGTGGGCGCAGACAATCCCTGGCTCCTCACCGTATTGTGCCCTGGGCTAGAGGTGGGTGGATCGATCCTAATATCGATAATATCGATACCAACGCTGGTATTGATATTGAACGATCCTTGTGTAAAAAGATCAATACTCAAGCTTTTTTCCTCTCCCGCACGCACTGGCTGCTGCGCATGCAGATTCAGCAAAGTCTGCTCTCTGTCTGTAAGCGCAGCACTGCGCTGTGTCACACAACACGGAGCAGCGCACCCTTGTATTGTGGATTATCAGCCCTCTACCTCAGGAGATGTTTTTTTGTGTTGAGTGATATTTTTTAAACAAAAACGTTGATTGTGATAATAAAGTATTTTATTGTTGCATACAATGTTTGCTCCACTGTAATAAGTAGCTTTCAGCTGGAGTGTGTTTGAGTCATCAGCATTAACCTTGCAGAGCGCTTAGCAACGAGTCCAAGCGACCAGAAATTTATTTACTTCATACTACTTAAGGAGTGCTGCGTACAGTATGTGCACCATGTGTACAGCCATAGGTAGCGCTACGCTACAATTCCGCCCAAGAATGTTGACTGCCCCCCCCCCCACTTCCCATAATCCTTTCAGGAAACCTGACACTTGCCATTAAAAATATTATTTTTTCGGATCCTCTGATTGGGTCTTACAGATCTTCATTCCTGTTCTCACCTATGGTCATGAGGGTTGGGTCATGACCAAAAGAACTACGTAGATCACAGGTACAAGCAGGTGAAATGGGCTTCCTCAGGAGGGCGGCAGGTGTCTCCCTTAGAGACAGGGTGAGAAGCTCAGTGATTCCTGAGGAGCTCGGAGTAGAGCTCCTGGGCGCCGCCCTAGGGAGGTGTTCCAGGCACATCCAGCTGAGAGGAGACCCCGGGGAAGACACAGGACTAGGTGGAGAGATTATATGTCCACACTGGCCTGGGACTGCACAAGATCCCCCAGTCAGAGGTGGTCCATGTGGCCCGGGAAAGGGAAGTCTGGGGTCTCCTGCTGGAGCTGTTGCCCCCACGGCCTGATCCCGGATAATTGGTTGAAGATGAGTGAGTGTGATTTTCACATCACAGTCACACACACACACACACACACACACACACACACACACACACACACACACACACACACACACACACACACACACACACACACACACACACACTACAGACATGCACACGCACGAATACAGCATTAAGTTGCAAATGCATGCATGTGCGTTTGAAGCAGAGGTGTCAAATCCAGCTTCAGAAAGTAAAAGTCCAGCCACTTACAGTATTTGTTCCATTTTCCCAATAAACCAGCTGACTGTAATTAGTTCAGCTCTTCAGGCAGGTGGATGACCTAATTATTGAGATGACCTATTTTAGGTGCACAGGTAGAAGCAACACATGGGAGGGTTTTTTACTTTCTGAAGCCGGATTTGACACCTCTCTGGTTTGAAGTCATTTCAGTTTAGCTGAGGATGGTTTAATTCATCCAGATATCCAATAGTCAGGCCCATATGCCCCCGCGTCTCTCTCTCTCTCTCTCTCTCTCTCTCCATTCTGATTGTGAGCTGTCACAGGTGAAATTTTCAGCCTTGACAAGGAGATGGGCAGATCTCGAGCTGAGCTATGAGCTAACAAACGTGGGAGCACAGTCATTGCACAAACACAGAATTCATCTATTCCTCATCACGCTCGAGAGCCGAGTGTTATTTTATATCTGTGATGAAATGCTGCTGTCTGTCCAGGAGACGACGCCATCACTAACACACCAGACGAAGTCACTGAGTGATGGAGAGGACGAGATAGTTATCAAGAGACCTAAAACTAAACAAAAAAATTTACAGAGTTCAGCATCATCAGCACAGAGTGAGAGCACGTTCACACATTTATATGTTTATGGATTAAAAACGCTTTGCTTTGACCTAAAACTCTTTTTTACTAATAACTAACAGAGAGTCAGCACTCATTCGGCAAAAAGCCGACATCGAGAGCAGTGTTGGGGAAGAACTACTTACGTGTAACAATTACATAATTTCTGTAAATCACAAAATAAATGTAATCTAGTACAATACTCCGGTGCTACTTATATATCAAAAAATGACACATTTGTTACTAATAATAATAATTATGACTATTTCTACAGCACTTTACCAGGAATCAAAGCAGTGAACAAAATAAATTGTAATAACAAAACAATAAATGGCAATAATAAAAAAAGTACATTACAACAATGTACAAAAATCCTAATTTAAAGAGCTGATAATACAGAAAAAAAAGCTGCTTATACTCTGGTGTGATTTATAAATAGGTTTTTACTTTGAAAGAGGCAATTTTTTAATAGGTGTGACTTAAACTGTGAAACATATGGTAATTAAATTGCAGTTACTAGTTAAAATTTGTGAATTACAAAGTGAGAATATTTGGATATAATAATAATAATAATAATAATAATAATAATAATAATAATAATAATAATAATAATAATAATAATAATAATAATAATAATAAAATGTGTGGTCCTGTTTAAAACATTTGTTAGAAAATTAATAAAAATGTAATCAAAAGTATTAAGTTGCATTATTCTCATGAAGTAATTTAAATAGTTGCACTTCTACCATTGGACTCATCAGGTGAAAGAAAATTATTTACTACACGGGAGAGTACAGAGTTGTAAATTTGGTTTGGCCTCAGTCCTTGTGGCAGTGAGATGAGAAGAGACTCTGGAGGTGGCAGGGGCGGAATCCATTCCTCACAATGGCCAGGGGCCAACTGGTGGCAGTGCTCTGGAGGATAGAGTGCTGGGCAAGGAACTGAAAAACAGCAAAAGGTGAGAGTGACATTGAAGCATTTAATGGACGGGCCTGCATCCTGTTGATTTGTGGGACCAGGAAGCAGAGTTGTAGTCTTACACACCTCTCTGCAGCTTATCTCCCCCTGCCATCCCCTCATTACCCCATCCCCGTAGAGACGGTGCCTGCTCCCAGACCACCAATAACCAGCAAAAATCTATTTAAGCATAAAAATTCAAAAAGAAAAAATAATATAGCACCTTCAACTGCACCACAGACTAAAACAGTTAAATGTGGTCTATGAAACATTAGGTCTCTCTCTTCTAAGTCCCTGTTAGTAAATGATATAATAATTGATCAACATATTGATTTATTCTGCCTTACAGAAACCTGGTTACAGCAGGATGAATATGTTAGTTTAAATGAGTCAACACCCCCGAGTCACACTAACTGTCAGAATGCTCGTAGCACGGGCCGAGGCGGAGGATTAGCAGCAATCTTCCACTCCAGCTTATTAATTAATCAAAAACCCAGACAGAGCTTTAATTCATTTGAAAGCTTGTCTCTTAGTCTTGTCCATCCAAATTGGAAGTCCCAAAAACCAGTTTTATTTGTTGTTATCTATCGTCCACCTGGGCGTTACTGTGAGTTTCTCTGTGAATTTTCGGACCTTTTGTCTGACTTAGTGTTTAGCTCAGATAAGATAATTATAGTGGGCGATTTTAACATCCACACAGATGCTGAGAATGACAGCCTCAACACTGCATTTAATCTATTGTTAGACTCGATTGGCTTTGCTCAAAATGTAAATGAGTCCACCCACCACTTTAATCATATCTTAGATCTTGTTCTGATTTATGGTATGGAAATTGAAGACTTAACAGTATTCCCTGAAAACTCCCTTCTGTCTGATCATTTCTTAATAACATTTACATTTACTCTGATGGACTACCCAGCAGTGGGGAATAAGTTTCATTACAGTAGAAGTCTTTCAGAAAGCGCTGTAACTAGGTTTAAGGATATGATTCGTTCTTTATGTTCTCCAATGCCATATACCAACACAGGGCAGAGTAGCTACCTAAACTCTGTGAGTGAGATAGATTATCTCGTTAATAGTTTTATATCCTCTTTGAGGACAACTTTGGATGCTGTAGCTCCTCTGAAAAAGAGAACCTTAAATCAGAAGTGCCTGACTCCGTGGTATAACTCACAAACTCGCAGCTTAAAGCAGATAACCCGTACGTTGGAGAGGAAATGGCATCTCACTAATTTAGAAGATCTTCACTTAGCCTGGAAAAAGAGTCTGTTGCTCTATAAAAAAGCCCTCCGTAAAGCTAGGACATCTTACTACTCATCACTAATTGAAGAAAATAAGAACAACCCCAGGTTTCTTTTCAGCACTGTAGCCAGGCTGACAAAGAGTCAGAGCTCTATTAAGCCGAGTATTCCTTTAACTTTAACTAGTAATTGTTGTGTGTGTGTGGGGGGGGGGGGGGGGGGGGGTGTTTGGCTGGACAAGGTTGGGTTGTTTTGTGTTTATTTTCCTTCCCAGGTGATTTGGGGCTGTTCTCTGAGGAAAATGTGCTGCAGAAGAGTCTCTCTCCTCTGTTACGATGATTGGCTGCACCTGTTGCATTCTCGTGCGGCTCTCTATCAGGACAATCCACGACACCTGTGATGTTCACGTGCAGATCTGAGGACTTCCAGCTGGTACCAATGTAGTGATGAAGAACTACATTTAAACCAGCAGTGAGTTGGATAAGATTGCCAGAGAATACAACCTTGTGACGACCATGTGGGGACACTGAGGGCCGTTTCAGAGTCTGACATCGCGCCTGTGAAGGAGGACGAGGGTGAGAAGCAAACGTTGTCAGCACACGACAGAGGTGAATATTCTGAAAAGTTTATCCATGAATGTAAATTGGCGTTTATACGCAGCTATAAGTAATTATTGGTGGAAATTGATTGGCGTGCTCCTCACGGCAGTGGCGTGCGGATTAATGATCCTCCACTAGCTGTGAGCAGCAGCCTCTTTGAACTAAGTTTTGAAACCAGACCTAAACGTGTAGCTGATAAGTTTGCCTCTAAACAATATTTCGTAGTAATAAGTGTTGAATAATCTCATCTCTGTTCCTCCTTCGCAGAGTACAGTCTGGGAAAGTCACCTGGGGGGGTGTTGGCGGAACTCCTGAGTCCTGAACATTCGGACTCCGACTGTTGAGACGCTGAGAGAGCACGCCGCCTTTTCACCTCACCAGAACTCTAATTATTTAGTATTTCATGTATAGCACAAAGGGAGAAAAATAAATGTTTTCTTTTTGGAACTGCTTCTGAATATTTCATGCTGGGTTCAGTCAGATACTGGACCGCTCCTCAATCCACGTCTTATCCATAACAGTAATGACTTCATGACTTTCTTTGCTAATAAAATTTTAACTATTAGAGAAAAAATTACTCATAACCATCCCAAAGACATATCGTTCTCTTTGGCTGCTTTCAGTGATGCCGGTATTTGGTTAGACTCTTTCTCTCCGATTGTTCTGTCTGAGTTATTTTCATTAGTTAATTCCTCCAAACCATCAACATGTCTATTAGACCCCATTCCTACCAGGCTGCTCAAGGAAGCCCTACCATTAATTAATGCTTCGGTCTTAAATATGATCAATCTATCTTTATTAGTTGGCTATGTACCACAGGCTTTTAAGGTGGCAGTAATTAAACCATTATGTTGTATGGCTGGGGGGCCTGGCTGCCTTTTTGTTTCTGTCTTTTGTTTTTCCTTCCAGGTGGCTTGCATTTGGGACTGAGTGGCTGTGTTGCTGAGGTTATCAGGACCTCACCCTGATCACCTGCGGCTCGTCAGGACTCACAGCTGAGGTGCATCTATATGGATTGGAACATGGTGGCATTTAAGACTGGAGTATACAGTGTGTATTTGCCAGAGACTCGACCTTGTGACCAGACGGGTGAGATCGTCGTCTCGGGAGCCATCTCATCATCAGTGGATGCAGAGAACGTCCAGGGTTTGATGCACGGTCTGTGAAAGAGGAGGGGTGAGGTCTCACGCTCGTCAGCACACTTCCTGAGGTACGTTAGATTTTGTGACTAACATTATACAGTCAGTAAATGTGGTGTCCCTCACACCTTTATTATAATGAGCTGTATGTTAGTCATGTATCGGCTTCCACTGCAGTGGAGTTTTGTGAACTGGATGTTCCATGCCTGCAGGTTGGGAAGCTGATTAGTAATCAAGCCAGGAAGTGTTTGCTGTTTGTACACCTTTTAAGTGTTCTCTCTGTGTGTAGAGTGTGGACTCACATAATGGTTCCTTCTTTCACAGACTCGGTTTGTTGCGGCCACCTGGGGGGTGTCGGCGGGGTCCTTGGGTCCGAACGGCTTCTGGCTCCGGACCGTTAGCGCTGCTGGGAGCGCACCACGCCAGACCGCACTTTCTTTTGTTATTTTTTTGTATCACTGTTATGTATTAAATTCAGTTAGCCTTTGTACCGTGCTCTGCTTATTTCATACTGGGTCCTTCAAACGCTGGTCGGTTCTCCGAGCTGCGTCCGACACATAACACATTACTTAAAAAGCCATCACTTGACCCAGCTATCTTAGCTAATTATAGGCCAATCTCCAACCTTCCTTTTCTCTCAAAAATTCTTGAAAGGGTAGTTGTAAAACAGCTAACTGATCATCTGCAGAGGAATGGTCTATTTGAAGAGTTTCAGTCAGGTTTTAGAATTCATCATAGTACAGAAACAGCATTAGTGAAGGTTACAAATGATCTTCTTATGGCCTCAGACAATGGACTCATCTCTGTGCTTGTTCTGTTAGACCTCAGTGCTGCTTTTGATACTGTTGACCATAAAATTTTATTACAGAGATTAGAGCATGCCATAGGTATTAAAGGCACTGCGCTGCGGTGGTTTGAATCATATTTATCTAATAGATTACAATTTGTTCATGTAAATGGGGAATCTTCTTCACAGACTATGGTTAATTATGGAGTTCCACAAGGCTCTGTGCTAGGACCAATTTTATTCACTTTATACATGTTTCCCTTAGGCAGTATTATTAGACAGCATTACTTAAATTTTCATTGTTACGCAGATGATACCCAACTTTATCTATCCATGAAGCCAGAGGACACACACCAATTAGCTAAACTGCAGGATTGTCTTACAGACATAAGGACATGGATGACCTCTAATTTCCTGCTTTTAAACTCAGATAAAACTGAAGTTATTGTACTTGGCCCCCCAAATCTTAGAAACATGGTGTCTAACCAGATCCCTCCTCTGGATGGCATTACCCTGACCTCTAGTAATACTGTGAGAAATCTTGGAGTCATTTTTGATCAGGATATGTCATTCAATGCGCATATTAAACAAATATGTAGGACTGCTTTTTTGCATTTGTGCAATATCTCTAAAATTAGAAAGGTCTTGTCTCAGAGTGATGCTGAAAAACTAATTCATGCATTTATTTCCTCTAGGCTGGACTACTGTAATTCATTATTATCAGGTTGGCCTAAAAGTTCCCTGAAAAGCCTTCAGTTAATTCAAAATGCTGCAGCTAGAGTACTGACAGGGACTAGGAGAGAGCATATTTCACCCATATTGGCCTCTCTTCATTGGCTTCCTGTTAATTCTAGAATAGAATTTAAAATTCTTCTTCTTACTTATAAGGTTTTGAATAATCAGGTCCCATCTTATCTTAGGGACCTCATAGTACCATATCACCCCAATAGAGCGCTTCGCTCTCAGACTGCAGGCTTACTTGTAGTTCCTAGGGTTTTTAAGAGTAGAATGGGAGGCAGAGCCTTCAGCTTTCAGGCTCCTCTCCTCTGGAACCAGCTCCCAATTCGGATCAGGGAGACAGACACCCTCTCTATTTTTAAGATTAGCTTTAAAACTTTCCTTTTTGCTAAAGCTTATAGTTAGGGCTGGATCAGGTGACCCTGAACCATCCCTTAGTTATGCTGCTATAGACGTAGACTGCTGGGGGATTCCCATGATGCACTGTGTGTTTCTTTCTCTTTTTGCTCTGTATGCACCACTCTGCATTTAATCATTAGTGAGTGATCTCTGCTCCCCTCCACAGCATGTCTTTTTCCTGGTTCTCTCCCTCAGCCCCAACCAGTCCCAGCAGAAGACTGCCCCTCCCTGAGCCTGGTTCTGCTGGAGGTTTCTTCCTGTTAAAAGGGAGTTTTTCCTTCCCACTGTCGCCAAGTGCTTGCTCACAGGGGGTCGTTTTGACCGTTGGGGTTTTTCTGTAATTATTGTATGGCTTTGCCTTGCAATATAAAGCGCCTTGGGGCAACTGTTTGTTGTGATTTGGCGCTATATAAATAAAATTTATTTGATTTGATTTGGTGAATTTCAGTGTTGCTACAGTAACTTTGAAAAGTTACTTTATTAGCTACATTAAACAGTTACATTTTACAGTTACTTTATACCGTTACTTCATTAGCAGCTGCGGACAACTTGTCTGCAGCTGCTGAATGCAACTAATAAAGTAACTAGTAATCTAACTTAGTTTTTTTTTAAGACTGAGTAGTCAGCAAAGTAACTGTTAGTTACTTTTGTCATGTTTTGCCCTGTTTGGGTTCCTGTCTTATTTGCCCCCTTTTCTTTTCCTTCAGTTTAGTCTGTTATTGACTTTATTGTTTTTATTTTTTGCCACTTGATTATTTTCATTCTTGTCTGTTTATGATTATTCATGTTTATTCTGTGTTCCTGGTTTTTGGTTCTTTATTGTATTTTTGATTCTCTCGTGTGTTGCATTTTCGGTTTAGTCATTTATTGCTTTTCTTTCGGTCACTAGTTTGATTCTTGGTTATCTTTTATTTTATTAGTCATGTATGTATTGGTTTAGCTTTTCACATTCTTTACATTATGCTTTAGTCTCAGGTTTTGGTTGTTTATCTTCAATGTTTCATATCTGATTAGGTTTGTTTGTGATTTATTGTATTGTCTGTTTTAGTTATTTTGTATATTCAATGTATTTATTTCTATACTGTATTCAGTGTCAGTTCTGTTCCAGTTTTGTTTATTATTACTGAACTCCTGGTTTTCCACTTTGAGTAATCACATTATTTCCTAGTTTTTTTCCCTTTTTGTTTTGCTCACTTTCATTATTGTCTACCTTAAGCACATCTCATTAATTTTCCAGTCACTTAGTTCTTTTGGTTTGTCTGCATTGCATTTTCCTCCCTCACTCTCTTGCACCTGTTCCTCATCTGCCAGCCACGTCCCCTTTCCAGATCTTTCGTCCTCACATGTACCTTGTCTTCCTGTCACTGCCTTCCTTATTTAAACTGCGTCTGTTCACTCCCTCACTGCTCATTTGTCGATGATGTTCATCACTTACCAGCACTTTGTCTCGTCCTGTTTATGCCAAGCCATGTTTTGATTCTACTCTGTGTACCGGATCCTGTATTTGCCTCAGCTCTGAAAACCCAGTTTGCTCGTGTACTGACCCTGCTTGTTTTTGACCACGTCCTCTGTCTCGCCCCTGCCTGGTACTTTTGCTACACGGACTGCCTTCCTGTTACCGAACCCCTGCCTGTAATAAAGACCAGTATTTTTACTCATACATCCTGCATTGAGAGCCTGCATTTGTGTCCAGCCTCTGTCTGTGCCTCGCCTTCGCGCAGCCTAACAACTTTGCTGATTACTCAGTGTTAAGAGTAACTAAGTTAAATTACTATTTACCTTATTAGTTACATTACTTATTAGTTACAAGTTGTCAGCAGCTGCTAATAAAGTAACAGCATCAAGCTGCTAATAAAGTAACTATAAAGTAACTGTAAAGTAACTAAAAAGTAGCTAATAAAGTAACATCAAAGTAACTGGCAACACTGGTGGTGAACAGACTCTTGTCTCATGACTTTTTTGTTTCCACCTTCCCTGGGATCAACAGACGCATAGTGACTGGCAGACGAGGTCGAGGGTCTTGGGGGGGCAGTCTCCAACACCTTCCAGAGGTGTAGTTACAAAAACAGTTGGTGTTTGTTTCTCGCTAGCTTTTACATACTATATGACAAAGAAGTTATATTTACACACAGATGAAAAGGAGTTTCCACCTAGCTAGCAGCATGTGACGTCACCATGCTAATGTCCGCGAGATCATGCCATAAAATTAGGTACAGAATGTGACTTTTTAACCTCTTAAAATACCTCTTACAATATGTCAAGGTTAGCCATCTTCGAACTTTTCCAAGGTCTGTGTCCCAAGAATGTTCCCTGTGAATTTGAAGACTGTGGCAGTAATAGAACTGAAGTTATACTGTACACAGACAATCGGATGGACAGACGCCAGGTCTTCACAATACCCGATGGCCACATGTTGGTCTCGGGTAAAAACAGTATCGGTCAGATAATAAAGTGTCATTAACGGGAGGAAAAAAGAACTGAAGCCATCCTACAACACTTAATTTTGATGAATATTAACTGTCCACATAATTATATGTTTGCATGCGTGTGTGTATGTGTGTATATACTCTATCCAAGCATTGTCATGCACCAAAATTCACTGTTTTAGAATAGAACAGAATAGAATAGAGCATTTATTGTCATTATGCATATAATCATACAATGAAATTTGTCGTTTGTATTTTTATGTTTCCAGTCAACAGTTTACTCAATATATTTAGGGTAAAGTCTTGGGTGCTTCACGAGGTTTCATTGGCCTGCCATGTTGTTAATATGGTCAAAGCAGATGGTCACCTCACTGAGTCTGGTCTGCTTGAAGTTTCTTCCAAAATGAAAAAACGCTGAGGGATTTTTTTTTTTTTCTTTTTTGTACCATTCTCACCATTGTGCTTGCTAATGAGATATTGAATTGAATGAGCAAATCATGATGTTAAACTATCTTGAATCACTGTTTCTGTTTAGCTGGCCAGCTGATGCTTCAACCAACTACTGCATGACAAAATTGTGGAACTTACTGGAAACCACACAGGAAGGCGACAGGGCAGGCAGGCACAAGATGAGGTGACTGACGCCTCCAAAAATCGAGAAGAACTGTGTGCAGAATTTAAAATTTTCCAATGGGAGATCCCCATCATGGATTTGGGTCTTAGGCCCCGACTTAAAGAGCCATACTGCATTAAACCCTCAAATCAGGTCTCTGCAGACCCGTCTACTTTGTTAGAGAAAAGCTTTTTCTTTCATTCACGACTTTGCTCATTGATCCTTAGATAAGAGTCACGACAGAGATGATGGGATCAATGATTTTATTGACTTTTGGTAAAACTTGAAATAGAAACCACTGTACATACTGCAAATGTATAAAACCACAGACTAGCACATTCAGTTCAGTTCAGTTTATTTGCCATTTGCAGTAAAACTACATTGGAAAAAACGTTGCAAGAGCTTAGTGTGCATAAACATACATTTTAAAAACATGGACACAAAGACATAATAAATAATAAATGAATAAATAGATAACACTTGCCACAATTAAGAGCAATAAGAGATAATAAAAATAGTAAAGTGCTTGTCAGTCAGTGTGCACAGTTCAAAGTCATCACAGCTTGTGGAAAGAAGCTGTTTACATGGCGAGACGTGGTGCATTTAATAGAACGATAGCGTCTCCCAGAAGGAAGAAGCTCAAATATATTCTTAGCAGGATGGGTGGGGTCATTAATGATCAGTAATGCCCGCGAAAGAAGCCTGCTTTTAAAAATGTCCTCCAGGGCTGGCAGCTCACAGCCTATTACCCTGCGAGCAGAACGCACCACTCTGTTTAAAACTTTTTTTTCTTTGTAAGATGTAAGATTTCCAAACCATACAGAGATACAGTTTATAAGGAGACTTTCAACAGCACAGTGATAAAAATTTGAAAGAATGTGCTTATTTAGAGTAAACTCCTTAAGTTTACATAGAAAATAGAGCCGCTGTCTGGATTTTTTGGCAATAGCTTGAGTGTCAGCATGCCAGCTCAAATCATTAGAAAGGGTCACACCAAGAAATTTCACACTGTCAACCCTCTGTACCTCTGTGTTGTTAATAATAATAGGCAAGTGAACATTGCTTTTCCCAAAATCAATAATCAGTTCATTTGTTTTGGAAGTATTAAGAACTAAATGATTTTGTTCACTCCACTGGACTACATACTGAACCTCTGACCGATAGAGTCATCACCATCTGAATTAACAAGACCAATAATAGTAGTATCATCTGCATATTTGATGATCATATTATTGGGAAAAGACACAACACAATCATATGTGTACAAAGTGTAGAGCAGAGGACTTAGAATACATCCTTGCGAAGAACCTGTATTCACAAGAAGTACATTTGAAAAACAGTTGTTAATTTTAACCCTCTGTGGTCTACCAGTTAAAAAGTTTAAAATCCACTTGCAAATGGCATCACATAAGCCAAGACATGCTGCATATTCATGAACAATAAAAGATTCTCAAAGTGTAACAATGTAACAATGCAAATAATGAATAATAAAGCCAGACTGAAAAATCAAAACTGCAGTTACGTACAGTACTTTGAAAGCAAACACAAATAAATAAATAAGTCAATAATAAACAGCAGCACTCCGCAGCGAAATAACAAATTATGTTGTATCTGCTGCTCTCGTGTCTAATCATCACTGTAATTATCGGAAAAATAAAGTGTCACATACAAGTCAAAGTGCTTTATTAGAAGAAAAGTAAAGAGAGCAGTTTTTTTGTTGAAGAGATGGAATGTAAGAAATAATTGTCTCATTCTGCTGGTTTAATGGAGCCATTACGGACAGAATCCCTTCATAGTCTGTACTGTAAAAAGGCTTTTGCTTGAATTTTTCTTTTTCTGATGTTCTTGCTGTGTTTTGTCATCAAACCCCTTCAACCGCCACAAGCACCCACTGAAAATAAGGATTTTATAATTACCTCAATTATTATGATTCATATTATGAAGAGATGGACTTTAACTTGGAGTACGCGTACACCCATACATCATCTGTATCATAATTAAAAGGCTGTGGTTTTCTGGCCATCCTACAGCCCCAAAATTTGCAGAACGACAGCTGGTTGCACAGGGAACAGTTGGGGCTATATGTCAATATTGATCAGTGTTCTAGCTAGACTAGACTAGTCCCTTTCATAAGGGTTTGGCAATGGTGTTATGTACATAGCATCATCTGTTTACTCATACATACAGTATGAGTAAACTTTAAGAATATAAATAGTAAGCTACAAGTAATATGCCAAGCACAATTAAAGTATAAAAAGTATACTCAACAAAAATATAAACGCAACACTTTTGGTTTTGCTCCCATTTTGTATGAGATAACAGTTTGATGACAGTTTGTGCAGAAATTCTTTGGTTATGCAAACCGATTGGTTCAGCAGCTGTCCGAGTGGCTGGTCTCAGACGATCTTGGAGGTGAACATGCTGGATGTGGAGGTCCTGGGCTGGTGTGGTTATACGTGGTCTGCGGTTGTGAGGCTGGTTGGATGTACTGCCAAATTCTCTGAAACGCCTTTGAGACGGCTTATGTAGAGAAATGAACATTCAATACACGAGCAACAGCTCTGGTTGAGATTCCTGCTGTCAGCATGCCAATTGCACGCTCCCTCAAATCTTGCGACATCTGTGGCATTGTGCTGTGTGATAAAACTGCACCTTTCAGAGTGGCCTTTTATTGTGGGCAGTCTAAGGCACACCTGTGCACTAATGATGGTGTCTAATCAGCATCTTGATATGGCACACCTGTGAGGTGGGATGGATTATCTCAGCAAAGGAGAAGTGCTCACTATCACAGATTTAGACTGGTTTGTGAACAATATTTGAGGGAAATGGTGATATTGTGTATGTGGAAAAAGTTTTAGATCTTTGAGTTCATCTCATACAAAATGGGAGCAAAACCAAAAGTGTTGCGTTTATATTTTTGTTGAGTGTAAAATAGTGAAATAACCAACGTGTATAACAGTATAGTTTAAGTATACAATAATAAATTAAAAATAGGGACTCCAAGTATACAACTAGTACAATGGCAGTATATCGATAAGTGCACTTGTGGTATATTTTAAGCATAGGAGAGGGATATATCAAGTACATTGATAAGTGTACGTGTGGTATACTTTAAGCATACAAGAGGGATATACCAAGTACATTGATAGTATATAGATAAGTGTACTTGTTGTATACTTTAAAGTGTACTTTTGCAAACTTAAAACGAACTTTAAAATGTACTTTTATAAACTTGAAATGTTCCAATTTAGTCCGAAAAAGTATTAAATTTGTGTACTTTCTAGTATATTAACAGTACACAGTCTGTAGTATACTTGCTATAGATATACTTATACTGAAGCATACTTAATAAAATGAACTTTAAGTATAAGTTTTAGTATTAAAGTATAAGTGTAAGTCTTAGTATTAATGTACTTAGACTTTTGTTTATACTGTTCAGTATAAGCCAAGTATACTTTACTATACTATTCTTAAGTATATAAAATATACGAGGTCTGTGAGAAAAGTATCGGACCTTTTTATTTTTTTCAAAAACTATATGGATTTGAATCACGTGCGATTACATCAGACAAGCTTGAACCCTCGTGGGCATGCGTGAGTTTTTTCACACCTGTCGGTTACGGCATTCGCCTGTGGGCAGGCTTTGAGTGAGGAGTGGTCCACCCCCCTCATTGGAGTTCCTTTGTCTGACTTCTTCCTGAGAGACTGGTGCTTTGCTTTATCAAATTTTTTTCAGAACCTGTGAGGCAGATCGAAGTGGACACCATTAGAGAAATTCAGCTGGTTTTCGGTGAAAATTTTAACGGCTGATGAGAGATTATGGAGTGTTGCTGTCGCTTTAAGGACTTCCCACGGAGCGGGACGTTGCGCCGCGCTCTGAGGCGCCGTCGTCAGCCTGTTTCGAGCTGAAAACCTCCAAATTTAAGCCTCTGTTGACCCAGGACGTCGTGAGAGAACAGAGAAATTTCAGAAGAGGTCGGGATCAGCAGTTTATCCGGACATTCCACTGTTAAAGGAGATTTTGTAATGAAAGATGTGCGGACGGATTGGCGCGTTGGCAGGCAGCCGGCGCGGTGCGCCGCCACAGGAAAAACACCTCCGTTGGAAGCCTTAAGGACAAGTTGGAACATGTCCAGCTGTTAAACAATTTCTCAGATACTCACTCTACTGAAAGCCATCAAAAGCCGCCTGGTTTTTACAAATGGTTATCAACACGGAGGTGTTTTTCCTGTGGCAGCGCGTTGCACCGGCTGCCTGCCGACGCGCCAATCCGTCCGCACGTCTTTCATTACAAAATCTCCTTTAACAGTGGAATGTCTGGATAAACTGCTGATCCCGAGCTCTTCTGAAACTTCTCTGTTCTCTCAAGACATCCTGGGTCAACAGAGGCTTAAATTTGGAGGTTTTCAGCTCGAAACAGGCTGACGACGGCGCCTCAGAGCGCGGCGCGACGTCCCGCTCCGTGGGAAGTCCTTAAAGCGACAGCAACACTCTATAATCTCTCATCAGCCGTTAAAATTTTCACCGTAAACCAGCTGAATTTCTCGAATGGTGTCCACTTCGATCTGCCTCACAGGTTCTGAAAAAATTTTGATAAAGCAAAGTGCCAGTCTCTCAGGAAGAAGTCAGACAAAGGAATTCCGACAAGGGGGGTGGACCACTCCTCACTCAAAGCCTGCCCACAGGCGATGACGTAACCGACAGGTGTGAAAAAACTCACGCATGCGCACGAGGGTTCAAGGTTGGCTGATGTAATCGCACGTGATTCAAATCCATATAGTTTTTGAAAAAATAAAAAGGTACGTTATTTTTCTCACAGACCTCGTAGTTTATAAAAAGTCACCTTCAAGTATACTTCCTCAATTTTAGTAAAAAATATGTATACTCATAGTACACTTGAATAAACTTCTTTTTGCTAAGGGAGATTGGGGAGGATCACAGGAAATGTGGCGTCAGTTGCAATCGAGCTATACTACAGCACAGTTTGGAAAAATGTCATTATGAAAAACTTTGGAGAATTTTTTATTGTTTAAATTTTCAATAGCGTCAATGTTATATGGTGTAGTGACACCAGTTTTTCTGCAAACATCTAATTTCTGATTTTTTTAATCATTAAAATAAGTCAAAATGAGCAATTAAATTCACTAAAATTCAATCTTTTTACATTTTTCCAAAATGAGTGCTGTAGTGAATATTTTTCTGGTGTCCTTTTGTTTTTGCTCTTTGTAAAATAAGCCATAAACTTCTGAATGTATGATATAATAATGAATGCATCTACAAACACTGACACTGGATTATTTTAATGAAACACATTACAGAAGTGGGAGAGAGATGCACAGTGTCCTTGCTCTGATCTGCTTTAAGGAAGGGCATCTATCTTAAAATTTGTGCGACTCCGAGTGAAAAAAAAATGGAAAAGCAAAGAACTTACTCTAATTTTCTAACCAAATAGTGTCATTTTAAAGTGCACATCATAATAGCAAAACCAGGTAAGAGTTCACTGAGCCTGCTGCTCACCTCGGAGTCCGTAACAATCATATCTAAAGGATAAGAATGGGATAGATGATGGTCTTATTTTAAGTAGTGGGAATCTGCTTGAACCTCAAGTTGTCTTCCTAAAAGAACGACACCAAGCATCCACACAGATGGGTAAAACACGTTATAATCAGATTTAATCCAACATGGGCATCACAGCAGCACAATTCAATAAGTCCTTGGATCAGAACCGACAATTAAGAGGATGTTCCTTTGAGGTTTTGGTCAAAATGTAAAGACAGAGGTCAGGATAATGTGAATTTGTGTTACATCATCCAACATCATGTTGTAATCATGTTTTTGGTGTACTGAACAAGTAATATCACATTTTAGCAAATAGAACCAGGTTCATACAGTAACCCCAGAGTTATTTCTGCTTAACAATGTCGAGTCACATTGCTGATTGGTTGATCCAGATTTTTCAAACAAATATGACGTATCAGTATAATCAACTTCAGACCGCTAATTTGGAAAGTAGTATAGAAATTCTGACCTTGATGTTAAGAGGAAAGAGTTCATCATTTCTTTAACAAGATACCATGCTTTTGCATGAAAACATAAAAAAAGAAAAACTGTCCCACAACATTTTGTTGCAATTGCTTATCCAGGATCAGGTTGTAGGGGCAATAGCTCCAGTGGGGAACCGCAAACTTCCCTTTCCCTGGGCCACATTAACCACCTCTGACTCTGGGATACTGACGAGTTCCCAGGCCACTGTGAAGATTCCCCCGGGGTCTCCTCCCAGCTGCACCTCATCCTATCTCTAAGGGAGACCCCAACCACCCTTCTAAGGAAACCCATTTTGGCAACTTGTACCCATGATCTAGTTCTTTTGTCCATGACCAAACCCTCTTGGCCATAGGTGAGAGTAGGAATGAAGATTGACCCGTAGATCAAGAGCTTCACCTTTCGGCGCAACACCCTTTTCGTTACAACAGCACGATAAAGTGAATGCAACACCGTACCCACTGCACCGATTGTCCGGCCAATCTCACGCTCCATTGTCCATTGTCCCCTCACTCGTGAACAAGACCCCAAGGTCTTCCTCCATTTGGGGCAAGACGTCATTCCCTATCCGTAGTAGGTAACCCATCAGTCTGCTGAGAACCATGGCCTCAGATTTAGACGTGTTGATCTTCATCCCATCCGCACCACACTCGGTTGTGAACCGATCCAGTGAGTGTTGGAGGTCACCGGCTGATGAAGCCAACAGTGGTGAGACCCTGAGCCCACCAAACTGAAGACCCTCCTCCCCTGACTACGCCTCGATATCCTGTCCATGAATATCACAAACAGGATTGGTGACAAGGAGCAGCCCTGGTGGAGGGCATCTCTCACCGGAAACGAGCCCGGCTTACTGTACCCGCTTACCCCAATTAAGGGTCACTGGAATAATAATAATAATAATACTTAATAATACTTGCAGTACATGGTGATCATACTGCAAAGATTGACATCACGAAACTACAAATACCTTTTCTGGATTACAAAGCGTAAACATCCAGTGACCAACCAGGTTGAAAACTGCCATGCAGTGCTATTATTAAAACGGTGATAACTACATACAGCGTCGCCTGCAGTACTGCACATCATCATTTAACTGCGATGAAATGTCAGACATATTTACATGTTGAGAGTTTGTCTGTTAAAAGCATGGTAACTTTCTTAATGCAAAACTACAAAAATACCTTTGTCACTGCATTTAATATATTTAGCTGTCACACTTCCATTAATTTAATTTTACAAATCCTACAGCTAATAAATCACAGCTGCTACTGAGGCCTAAAGGAAAAATAAATATCTACTCACAATCATTTTCTAAAGTCATTAGATAGTTGTACAATAAGCATTTCAGCACAATAAAACCAAGTGTCTATTGGGATACAAGCATGACTGACGTCAATATTTTCATTAGTTAAAGGGTAAAGTGACTTCTGAAATGGTTTCCAAATGTTCACAAATATAATCAATAAGCACAATAATAATCCTTTTTTTCAACTTTTCAAAGCAAGTCATGAAGTTATAAAGACAATATAATTGTTATATTTTTTTAAAAATCCATTTACAAAGGAGCACAACTTCTACATATTAAAAAAAAGCCATAAAGCTCAACAACAACAAATATTTAAATAAACCATCATATACTGTTAAAGAAAAAAAAAAAATCCAACAGTTGGGAATTAAAAAAGAAAAACATTTTACACAGCGTTAGATGACTCAGTTTCATGTGACATCAGTCAAGAAATGCATCTAAGACACAATTATTGACAGCACAAGTGAGAAAAAAGCAGCTTTTCATTTTGAATTTAATATGTCTGATGCAGGTGCAGAGTTACGATTCTCTGGGAATTGGTTCCAGCTGTAGGCAGCATGAAAAGCTAAAAGCAGCTTCTTCTTCATTAGTTACAAATCCCACAGAGGGGAATGTTGTCATCATTCAGTTTGTTTGTTCTTCCACCCACCAACTCCATAAGAGACAGCGACAGAGATCCTAAAGCACACATGGATCCCAGACTCGGAATGGTATATTTCATCAGTCTACTTGACTGTGGAAAATACCAACAGATGCACACCCAAAGTCAGATAAAAGCCTTCAAAGAAAAGCCAAAAATGTTTGTTTTCACATATTTTTCATTGTGACCTACTCCAAGGTCAATGTCAAATGAAAATGTGTAACTTTTGAAAAATGAGATCAGCAATCCTGGCACCATATTATACATTATATATAAACACTGGTGTCATATTGCACATTATATTTTCACTTTGGCAGCACATTGCACATATACGATGTCTGTGATAAAAGTAACGGACCTTATTATTTTTTTCAAAAACCATATGGATTTGAATCACGTGTGATTACATCAGACATGCTTGAACCCTCGTGGGCATGCGAGAGTTTTTCACGCCTGTCGTTTACGTCATTCGCCTGTGGGCAGTCTTTGAGTGATGAGTCGCCCACCCTCTCGTCGACTTTTTCATTGTTTAGGAATGGCTCAGAGACTGCTGCTTTGTCTAATCAAAATTTTTTCAAAACTGTAAGGCACAACTGAGTGGACACCATTCGATAAATTCAGCTGGTTTTCGGTAAAATTTTAACGGCTGATGAGAGATTTTGGTCTGGTAGTGTCGCTTTAAGGACGGCCCACGGTGCCTGACGGCGATCTGCGCTTCGAGGCGGCAGCGTCTCGCCGTTTCAAGTTGAAAACTTCCACATTTCAGGCTCTGTTGACCCAGGAAGTCGTCAGAGAACAGAGAACTTTCAGAAGAAGTCGGCATGAGGAGTTTATTCGGACATTCCATTGTTAACGGACAATTTGTAACGAAAGAACGTGCGGGCAGAGTCGCATGTCGGGCCAGACCCGACCGAGGGGGGTCGTGACAGGAAAAACACCTCCGTTGGAAACCTTAAGGGGCAAGTTGGAACATGCCCAAGCTGTTAAACAATTTCTCAGTTACTCACTTGTTGAAAGCCATCAAAAGCCGCCTGAATTTTACAAATGGTTTTCAACACGGAGGTGTTTTTCCTGTCGCGGCGCACACAGATTTGCCAAGTCGTCACGGAAATGACTCGGCGAATTTGCGCGCACGTCTTTCATTAAAAAATGTCCTTAAACAGTGGAATGTCCGCATAAAGTCCTCATGCCGGCCTCTTCTGAATCTTCTCTGTTCTCTCACGACATCCTGGGTGAATTAAGCCTTAAATTAGGATGTTTTCAGGTCGAAACAGGCCGACGACGTCCTGCTCCGTGGGAAGTCCTTACACCGACAGAAACACCCCATAATCTCTCATCAGCCATTAAACTTTTCACCAAAAACCATCTTAATTTCTCGAATAGTGTCCACTCGGATATTCCTCACAGGTCCAGAAAAAATGTTGATAAAGCAACGCGCGCCGTCCGCAGCGGCTATTGAGACAAAGAGATTCCAACGGGCGGGGTGGAGCACTCCTCACTCAAGGCCTGCCCACAGGCGAATGACGTCACCGACACGCGTGAAAAAACTCACGCATGTGCACGAGGGTTCAAGCATGTCTGACGTAAAACATATGAATCAAATCCAAAAATAAAAAGGACCGCTTTTTTCATCACAGACCTCGTATATATATATATTCACACTGACACCATAGCGCACAATATATATTCACACTGGCACCATAGCACACATTATACATATTCACATTGGTGCCATACTGACATGATACAGTATATTCACATTGGTGGCATATTTCACATTATATATTTACACTGGCACCATAGTGCACATTATATATATAGAGAGAGAGAGAGAGAGATTAACACTGGCGCCATACTGCACATTATATTTTCACATTGCTGCCATATTGCACATTACAGTTTCACATTTGTGACATATTTCACATTATGTATTCACAATGGCACCATAGAGCACATTACACATTCATGTTAGCATCATAGTGCACATTAAATGATCATATTGGTGACATATTGCACATATATTCACATTTGTGCTATAGTGCACACTGTAGATTCACATTACTCCACATACTATGAATACACAATGTGCAATATTCCGCAGTATGGTGCCAAATGTGAATGTGAAATGTGTAATTTGGTGACAGGATCACTGATCTGGAAAAAAGTCCCAAAAACCTGTTTTTCAGTTATAACTAGATTAGATAACTGAGCTATATTCTCATTGTGAGGGTACAAATTACTGTTGCAAAGCTGATAGAAACTTGTCCACAAAGACTAATGGCCCTCTCACACGTGTGACAAAAAGCCTGTGTGTGTTTGGGAAAAGTGCATGGTAAATAATTATAGATAATTATTTACATAGATAATTGGCAAAGCTTCTGGGGAAAATCTGGTCTTGTTAGGAGAGACGGCATCCATCCCACTTTGGATGGAGCAGCTCTCATTTCTAGAAATCTGGCCAATTTTCTTAAATCCTCCAAACCGTGACTATCCAGGGTTGGGACCAGGAAGCAGAGTTGTAGTCTTACACACCTCTCTGCAGCCTCTCTCCCCCTGCCATCCCCTCATTACCCCATCCTCGTAGAGACGGTGCCTGCTCCCAGACCACCAATAACCAGTAAAAATCTATTTAAGCATTGATCTCTGCTCCCCTCCACAGCATGTCTTTTTCCTGGTTCTCTCCCTCAGCCCCAACCAGTCCCATCAGAAGACTGCCCCTCCCTGAGCCTGGTTCTGCTGGAGGTTTCTTCCTGTTAAAAGGGAGTTTTTCCTTCCCACTGTTGCCAAGTGCTTGCTCACAGGGGGTCGTTTTGACCGTTGGGATTTTTCCGTAATTATTGTATGGCCTTGCCTTACAATATAAGACGCCTTGGGGCAACTGTTTGTTGTGATTTGGCGCTATATAAATAAAACTGATTTGATCTGATTTGATTTAAATATCCACAAGCTGCATGTTTATCGCTGAATTTTAGAATTGTTAAAAAAAGTTAATAAACTCCAAACTGTTCGCACATTAACTTCACCAATTGCTGTACACTACCATTGCCTGTACCCTTAGTCTGCTGCACAATCAGCAATTACTACCTGCAAGGACAATCATGTCATTTCTGTGCCACGTGTGACAAAAGCATAAAAGCTGGAAATGTTGCTAAGGGTGTTCAAATTAAATTCTCTCTGTCAGTTTAATCAGAGTACTATGTAGATATTTGTTGTCATTTGACATGAAATGTTATAAATCGTTTTAAAAAAAAAGCTTCATAGGTTATGTGCTTTTGCCAGTGCTCTTGATCAGTAATTACCTCTTGTTTTGTTTTTTTTTTTCGTTTTTTCTTTGTTGAGTTTGAAATGTTCCTGCAGTAGCTCTGTGCTCATATCTGCTTGTCAGTTATTTAAAATATTACTTTTCCCCCACAGATTTTCCTCCACTATTCATTGTATACCTGTCGGTCTCCTCGCTGCCTGACTGACACTTTCTTTGTGTTGTCTTTCACCACCGCTAAAGTGAGTGACGGTTCACTGTGCCTCCTTCAAACCCAAACCAAGTCAAACTAAAATGTTTTACAAACAGTGAGGATACATCTGTTTTATTCCTCATTGTTTTCAGAATGCTTCTTTGACACCTGAGAGGTGTCAAGGAAGCATTCTGAGAGGTGTCAAGGAAGCATTCTTTGTAAAACAGTTGAAACCCAGCCTTAACCGCGGAGCGGGTCTCAGACACGCTTTGTCCCCTGTTTACAATGTGGTACTCAGGTCAAAGCAGTTTCAGTCTTTTGTTCATGGTAATGAGTCATTCACGTCATCAGGAGAGAGTCGTCAAGGGAGCCATCAGGAGAGGCTTCCATCCTGTCATTAGGAGAGTGCTAACTAGAGCACAATAGGTGCTAATTAGAGCTATTGTTTAGTCACTAGCCTATAGCAGTCAGCCTCTCGGTAGGTGGGGGTCTGGTTAGGTTAAAAAACTCCAGCTTTTGTTGGCTTCTGGTTTATTCTTCTCTACAAGAGTCAAGACAGAAGTCAGACTACCAGAGCAAGAATTTTAGCTGAGGAAGCTTCTGTGATTTGAAGTGAAATGTCCTCACGTCAAGCAACCCAGTCCAGTCGAAGATTCAAGCTTCTCTACCACTAGGGTGTCTTGGATCACCAAAGCCACGGTTCGGAGTTGATAAGGTTTTTTTTTAACACAAATTGGATTATTTTTCAAATCAGAAAAAAGACATGCTACTTTGTTTTTTATCTTTTAAAAATAACTTAATGAAAAATGAAAATACGGACCATTTGTCTATAGTTCTGAATGAAAAGAAGTTGTGCAATGTTTTACAGAATGTCTAAAAAAATTCTAGGTTTAAATTGCAATATGAACAGTATCAGCAGATACTGTTATCAGTATACTGATAACTAATTTAACAGATACTGTTAACAGTACCTTTATCAAAATCATGAACACAAAGTCCAAAAAAAACCAGTAATCATTGGTTAAAGTAGCGTTGGACAACACTGAACAATCTGTTAATTTAAAAAAACTGTGATGGTGGGACACATTGTGATCTAAAAACATGAATAACCACATTTAAGTGGTGCAGATTAATAATCTTGTGTAAAAGGAGGTGAAAGTGGGCAATCGGATACAACATGCAGTCATCGGGACATCTGGTTCTCCATCGCAACATGAAACCCAAGAAAAACATGTTACATTCTTCAACAGGAGAAATTTAGAAAGATTTTAAGACCAATTTCAGCTTTTTTGGAAAAGTATGGAGAAAAACCTGGAATTTACAAACATTGCATAATGGGAAACGTAACAAAACTGTTGTTCCTGAAACTGTTGTTTAGTTTTGAGCTTTTGTAGCTGCTGTTGGATCTGTCACTGTTTGATACATTCATCCGTTGTATGGTTTCCCCTTTGTGTGAAGACTGCGGCTAACAAATGCTGACGTTAATGTTTAGGAGTTTTTTTTTTTTTTTACATAACCAAGACAATACATGTTTAAACTTGACAGTCTTTTGTACATATTCTATTTCATCTTTGTCAACTGCAGTTTTACCTTCACAACACTGGTAGGGTGTCAATGATCCAAACTTTGACATGACGGCATCAGGTCAGAATTCACCAACTCAAAAGTCAAGGGAATCCACTGAGCAGTTACTGAGCTCCAACTCCAGATAGATGGACACATGAAGTTCTTGTATCCCCCATATGGGTCTCTCATTGATGGACAAAAATGAACAACCCAATATCATGCCATTTCACGATGGCATCATGAAAAGTAAATTAATCTTTGGTTCATGATACCATTATGAAAAGCGCTGTATTTTCATGACGGGACCATGAATGTGGGGTGACATGGTGGTGGGGTTATAGTTAGGGTTAGGGGTAGGATTTGAAATAGTAAAATTAAAAAGACGTCACGAAAAAAAGTGTGAGAGTGGGCTGAAAATGAAACTGGTCACAAAGTTAAAGAGACCTTCGAGGCACTATACTGTTCATTGTATTATTGTCACTTGTCATCCTTCCATTCTCGATCAGGCTTGGAGTCGATGCAATGAACAGGTTTGGAAAAAAGGAATTTCTTCTCCAGTTGTCATGTCATGAAGATGTTCCCGTACAATGGGATTCCATGCCTTTCTTGTTACTGAATGTCAAAACACACAAAGATTTATTTCTGACAGAACAAGGAGAACTACCACCTGCCATACGGTTTGAATAATGCAGAGCTCCATTCTTCATGTCACTGGGTGATGATGCCTCTGTAGGATCCAGAGCAAAGCTGAGCTTAGTGACAATGGGATCACCTCTTTTCTTACCATTGACTGTCGCAGTAGCTTGATAATCGCCTCCAATCTTCTTTGTGGTTACATCTGTAGAAGTATCGAGGGCAGGTTTGCTGCCATTTTCATGTGTTCCATTGCTATCAGGCTGAGAGGCTTTCGGGCATCGGATGGTGCCAAAGCCAGTCTGGACGACAGTCAGTCCTCGCTGGTTTCCCTCTGGCCGCTGGCAATGGTAAAGGCCGCGAAATGCTGAGCGGAACTTCTGGGACATGGCGTTGTATATCACAGGGTTGATAGCACTGTTGGCATAAATGCATATCCGGCAAAACAGGATGAACCAATCATCCAGATAAGGTGTGGACACAAAAGAGTTAATCAGAACTAAAGTCCGGTACGGCATCCACAGCAGGGCAAAGAGGATCACGACTACTGCCAGCATTTTCGTGACCTGTGGGTGAGAAACAGAAATTTGAGATGAAAAGATCCTTACAAATATAATGTCACAACATATTCAACTATAACATGTCGGCCCGTATCCTGTTGAACAAGATATTAGCCGTTTTGCTCAAGTAAGAAGATCTGGCATGCTAAAGATGTTCACCAAGTGTAGGATGGAGCTATTTCATGACATTTTCCTGCTAGCATCAAAACGAGTGTCGTTGTGGAATTAATGATTAGTTTTGAAGCAACCAGGTTTCCGTTTGCAACATTGTTACTACTGTATAATAGATATGCATCTTGGAAGTCATGCCTGGGAGCCTTGTAATTTTGCAATGCTTCCCTGTATTCAGTCTCACAACCTGACAGTAACAATGAATTGAATGAATTCAATGAATGAATTCATTCATTCATTCGACACACAGACTTAATACTAACAAAAAACTCATAATGAGGACAATTTAACAGTGAACATGTGTGACCGAAAGAGTGTGGGCAGAAGAAAAAGCTTATAAACACCCACACCTTTTACCACAAAAGTAACTCATATATACAAACATACACATACGAGGTATATTAGAAAAGTATCCGACCTTATTATTTTTTTCAAAAACCATATGGATTTGAATCACGTGTGATTACATCAGACATGCTTGAACCCTCGTGGGCATGCGAGAGTTTTTTCACGCCTGTCGTTTACGTCATTCGCCTGTGGGCAGTCTTTGAGTGATGAGTCGCCCACCCTCTCGTCGACTTTTTCATTGTTTAGGAATGGCTCAGAGACTGCTGCTTTGTTTGATCAAAATTTTTTCAAAACTGTAAGGCACAACTGAGTGGACACCATTCGATAAATTCAGCTGGTTTTCGGTAAAAATTTTAACGGCTGATGAGAGATTTTGGTCTGGTAGTGTCGCCGTAAGGACGGCCCACGGCGCCTGACGGCGATCTGCGCTTCAAGGCGGCAGCGTCTCACCGTTTCAAGTTGAAAACTTCCACATTTCAGGCTCTGTTGACCCAGGAAGTCGTCAGAGAACAGAGAACTTTCAGAAGAAGTCGGCATGAAGAGTTTATTCGGACATTCCATTGTTAACGGACATTTTGTAATAAAAGAACGTGCGGGCAGAGTCGCATGTCGGGCCGGACCCGACCGCGGGGGGTCGCGACAGGAAAAACACCTCCGTTGGAAACCTTAACGGGCAAGTTGGAACATGCCCAAGCTGTTAAACAATTTCTCAGTTACTCACTTGTTGAAAGCCATCAAAAGCCGCCTGAATTTTACAAATGGTTTTCAACACAGAGGTGTTTTTCCTGTCGCGGCGCACACAGATTCGCCGAGTCGTCACGGAAACGACTCGCCGAATTTGCGCGCACGTCTTTCATTAAAAAATGTCCTTAAACAGTGGAATGTCCGCATAAAGTCCTCATGCCGGCCTCTTCTGAATCTTCTCTGTTCTCTCACGACATCCTGGGTGAATTAAGCCTTAAATTAGGATGTTTTCAGGTCGAAACAGGCCGACGACGGCGCCTGGAAGCGCTGCAGGACGTCCCGCTCTGTGGGAAGTCCTTACACCGACAGAAACACCCCATAATCTCTCATCAGCTTAATTTCTTGAATAATGTCCACTCGGATATTCCTCACAGGTCCAGAAAAAATTTTGATAAAGCAACGCGCGCTGTCTCGAGCAGCGTGTGAAACAAAGGAATTCAGCCGAGAGGGCGGGACCACATCTCACTCAAGGCCTGCCCACAGAGAAATGACATCACCGACACACATGAAAAAACTCACGCATGCGCACGAGAGTTCAAGCATGATTGGTGTAATCGCACGTCATTCAAATCCATATAGTTAAAAAAAATAATAAAAGGGTCGGTTTATTATCTAATAGACCACGTATATGCATACTTACAACAGAAAATGCCAGCATAGACAGTATAAATTAATCAATAAACAACAAAAAAGATCCAAACACAGTGCACAATCCCCAAAAACAGTAACAATTCAATTTAATTTAATCAACTTATAAAGCGCCAAATCACAAACAAACAACAAAACAAAACAAAAATCTATAAACCTAGTCAATTAGATTATAAGTAATTCTATTATTCTTATAGAGCCTTTTAAAGCTGACTAAGGTACCAGATAGTTTGATGTTATCAGGACATTTATTCCAAATGTTAACACCTTTAACAGAAATACAATGACTTTTTACAGTAGTTTGAATCTTTGACTTCTCAAATACTAACGTTCCTCTCAAATTGAAACTGGATTCCCTCATTTTAAACAGATCCTGGACATGTTGAGGAAAAAGTTTGTTTTTGACTTTATACATGATTTGAATTGTGGCGTAATCAACCAAGTTCCAGAATTTTAAAATATGCACACAGACAAATTATGGGTTTGTTGGTTCGTGGTAGGGTTTGTTACTGATAATTGTTGTGGCTTTCTGTATGTGTTTCCCCAAACCTCAATGCAATAGGTCATATATAAAACAAGTAATAAATGATATAAAATAGTTAATGAATGTTGCGAAAGGAAGTCTTTTGCTTTATATAGGATTGCAATGGCTTTAGACATTTTAGATTTAACATAATTAAAATGTGTTTTCCATCTTAATTTGTCATCAATAAAAACCCCAAGAAATTTTGTTTCAGTTACAAGTTAAATTTCAGTATCATGTAATAATAAATTTCTGCTCATAACTGTGGCAAATGGGTGTGTGAAGATCACACTTGTACAGGAATATGATCAAGCATGCAGTTTAATGATGTAAAGGGCCAGTGTAGTGTGCAGTGGCTGCGTCCCACTCCAGGGGCTGCATCCTTCTGTGTCCTGTTAAGGTGTAGCTGTCAGGATTTGGCCCTGATCAGGGTTGTGGTTTCATTTTCTCCCTTTTCTTTTGCCCACCGTTTGCCCCGGCCTTGATTTATTAGTGTTTTATTTTCTGGCACTTGTTTATTAGTGTAGCAGATAAGGAGAAAAATACTTCAGTTATACAAAGAAACATAAAATTTGGCACACTTGCTCTCTAGGACCAACTCTTTTGAAAAGTTTGGATAGCCACGCAAAATGTCAACATGGCCACCATTTTTTCAAGATGGTTTCCTCTTTAGAAAAAAGCACTTCTGGAGATCACAAATCGAAGAAACTCTCAGACATAAAAAATTAAAACTGTGCCATAATCTCACAACACTCCAAATTAATCTCCATTAATCTCCAAGCATAAAAAGTGTCATTCTTTGGTATGAACACATTAATCAAGCTATCAGATTGAATTGTTCTATCAAAGGATGGCTGAAAAAGCAGGCAGCAACTATTGCTGCAACTATTGCAGCAACTATATATCTAACTATATTAGATGGGGCCCCTTGAGATAAAAATCTGTTCTTTGAGCGTACAGCAGCTGGGCTCCTGCAGAGCTGCAGTCACATGGAAACAATCTATTCTGAAGTTTAAACCTCAGGAGCCTCTTCAAATGAATAGTCAGGACAAAAAATAAAATATGGTTTTGCTGCCAAATATGAAAATTTCCACCACATAATTCAATAATCTATTGGTGCTGTTTCCATAATGGCTCTCATTGGTTTTCATGTTATCTGCACTTTGGTAAAACAGTGTCCCCACCCATGGTTAAGCAGGACAGACAATCGAGAATAAATATGAGTACAGTAAAACATTAACTATTGTATATACACTCAAAAAAACTTACTCTTTAGATTGGATTCCCATCTATTAAATATATGTAGTCCCAATTAAATTAAATTAAATTATCTTGCATGGATGTGCTTTTTTTGTTGGGGCCTAAATATGAAGAATTCAAATGCAAAACCCAGTTAGTACTTTTTTTTTAATGGAGTAAAATGCAGTTGAAAATGGAGATTTAAAGGAAACCATATGCGGAAATGCACAGACTTTCATCAATAAAAATGAAAACAGTTTGTTCAAATTCTTTCACATTTTGCACACTGATGGTCCCCTTGACAGCCATGTTGGCCTCAACTAAAAATTTATGGTTTTGGAGATACTGGGTTTTTTGAGTGTAGAAGAAATTGAACAGGACAATATGTATTTTTTTTTCTAAGTCCTAAGTCCCCGGGCCAGTACTTTTCCCCGGATACCATAGTATAAAGTGGATAGGAGTCTACAACTCACCATTGGATGATGATGATGATGATGAATACTTTATTGAGCAAGTTAAAAACATTTATACATTGCGCACATTCATCTTTGAAAATCCGTACATTACTCAAAGGGAGTAGAATGAAGTAAAACTTATATTTTCTACCCCCTTTCACATGTTTTATTTTCGACTACGCAGACAAGAATAAATAAAAAAATTTTGAGATCATATATACCTATATAAAAACACACCTTGCATTATACATATCAACATGTATTTACATAAATACACTACCTCTATACACAAATACCCTTGCATACACCAATACACACACTAGATTCAATGAGATTTGACAATATAACACTTTTAACCCACATACATGCACCCATGGGCATCCAGCCCATGCATGCATGCACGCACATTTACCTATATTTGATTAAACTTGATGATATATTAATTTTTTTTTTCCCTACACACATGTATCATGGGCAACTCGTGTGCATTCATATTTCCCATACGTTCGCCATGCCCAAATAATATAACAGTTTAGATCCACAAACATGCACACCTGTATGTATACTAAGAATTATGTTATTCAGTTTCATATTTTTTTAATATTTTGAGTTTTAAATTTCTTTTGAATTGATGTACTGTTGTACATACTTTGATGTCCTCAGATTATTCCATAAATCCACCCCATGTCTCGTAAGGCACATTTGTTTCATTGTTGTACGAGCATACTGTTTTTTTAAATTATATTTCCTTCTTAGATTGTAATCTCCCTCTCTTCACTAAACAATTTTTGGAGGTTATCTGATAGTAGGTTTTGTTTCACTTTAAAAATAATTTGTAAAGTTTTAAATTCTGCAAGATCTCTAAATTTTAGTATTTTGGATTGTAAAAACAGTGTACTCTTATGATCTCTGAAGCCTACATTATGGATGATTCTTATTGCCCTTTTCTGTAACTTAAAAAGTGTGTCTACATTACTTTTATATGTATTACCCCATACCTCAATGCCATAGCTAATATATGGTAATATTAATGTGCAATAAATAATATATAAGGACACCTGATCTAAGAAATGTTTGGCTTTCCCCATTATGGAAATACTTCTGGCCATTTTGGATTGTATGCTAGCAATGTGGGGTTTCCAGCACATCCTGTGATCAATTATTATTCCTAAAAATCTATGTTGGTTAACCCTTTCAATAGGAACCATGTCAATTTTAAGATTTACTTTTGTTTTCATTTCTCGGTTTCCAAAGAGCATTAATTTTGTCTTTGAAATATTAAGTGACAATTTATTACTATCAAACCAATTTTTTAATTTAATAATTTCTATTTGCATTTCGATCACAAGTTGTTCCAGGTTTTCCCCAGAACATACTATCGTTGTGTCATCAGCAAAGAGGATAAATTTCAGTTTTTCAGAGATGAATTGCAAGTCATTAATATAAATTAAAAAAGTTTAGGTCCTAAAACGGACCCTTGTGGAACTCCACAATGTATCTGTTTAAACAAAGATTTATATTCTCCTATTTGTACATATTGTTGCCTGTTGTTTAAATAAGATTGGAGCCAATTTAGTGCAATACCCCTTATGCCAATTTTTTCCAATTTACGTAATAATATGTTGTGGTTAATAGTATCAAACGCCTTTTTTAAGTCAATGAAGATCGCCATTGTATGTTTCTTTTTATCAATATTATTTGTTATTTCTTCCACTAAATCAATTAAAGCTAAAGTTGTTGATCTATTTTTTCTGAAACCATACTGGTTATCGTTTAATATCTTGAACTTTTCAATGTATTGATCTAACCGTACTGTATATAGTTTTTCTAAAATTTTTGAGAATTGAGATAACACAGATATAGGTCTATAATTTGAGAATAGATACTTATCTCCACTTTTATATATAGGTGTAATTGTGGCAATCTTCATTTGACTTGGAAACTCTCCATTAATAAAAGATAAGCTATAGATATGACTTAGAGGTTTTGCAATTTCATTAATGACTTAATTATTGTAGTGTCCAACTTATTGCAATCTACTGATTTTTTTGCCTTCAATTCATTAACAGTGTTTATTATTTCCATTTCGTCTGTTGCTGATAGAAAGAATGAATTTGAGTTTACTTGTTCAGTACCTATTTCTGAGGCTGAATATGGCATTTTTATTTCAGCTGCCAATTCTGGCCCTATATTGACAAAATAATGATTAAATGCATTTACTAGCTCTTCGTTGTTATAGATCTTTTTATCACTGTCAATGAAATAGTCCGGCAAGGTACTACGGTTCTCCTTTTTCCTGATGACACTATTTATTACATTCCAGAGACCTTTAATATTTCCCTTGTTTTGTTCTAGTTGTGTTTTATAATACATCTTTTTACAATTTCTTAATACACGTCAACTTATTTTTATATATTTTATATTTATTTTCTGTTTCGATTGTTCTTTCTTTAATAAATACCCTGTATAGCCAGTTTTTCTTTTTACAGGCATTAATTAAACTGCTTGTCATCCATGGGTTGGTTTTAGCTTGTTGTTTGATTTGGATTGATTTCACAGGGCAACATTGATCATAGAGTCAAAAATTTATTCAAAAAAGTGTTATAAGCCGAGTTAACCTCAGTTTCATCTAATATTACTTTCCAGTCTTGTTTTAATAGACTTTGTTTGAATATCATTATTGATTCATTTGTTTTTACTGAAATGAAATGAAATTAGTAATCTTAATATTTTTCTTGGCTTTCCTATAGTTATAACTTATTTTCATAGTTAAAAATACTGGTAAGTGGTCACTTATATCGTTTATTAATATGCCACTGGAAATGTCATTGTTTAATATGTTAGTGAAAATATTATCAATTAGTGATGAACTCTGTGCAGTGATTCTGGTTGGTTTAGTTATTTTTGGATGGAATGACAAGCTATACATAGTGTCTATAAAATTTTCCGTAGGCTTATGTGTACTCATTTTTTAATAAATCTATGTTAAAATCCCCACATATAAAAACATCTTTATGTTCCATTTTCGTATACAAGTTATGCATTAGTTCTGTAAACATTTCAATAGTTGATCCAGGAGATCTGTAAACACACATAATCAATATATTTTTTTCTGTTTTCCATTATCAATTCAATTGTTATACACTCCATAATATCATCAATAGCCAATGTCATGTTGTCAATCTGTTTTGCATGTAAGTTTTTATCCACATATAATGCCACACCACCTCCATTTTTTTTGTTTCTGCTCTGTGCAAACATCTCATAATCTTCTAACATAAAGTTGTTTGTTTCAGGTTTCTTTTCAGCACTGTAGCCAGGCTGACAAAAAGTCAGAGCTCTGTTGAGCCGAGTATTCCATTAACTTTAACTAGTAATGACTTCATGACTTTCTTTGCTAACAAAATTTTAACTATTAGAGAAAAAATTACTCATAGCCATCCCAAAGACGTATCGTTATCTTTGGCTGCTTTCAGTGATGCCGGTATTTGGTTAGACTCTTTCTCTCCGATTGTTCTGTCTGAGTTATTTTCATTAGTTACTTCATCCAAACCATCAACATGTTTATTAGACCCCATTCCTACCAGGCTGCTCAAGGAAGCCCTACCATTATTTAATGCTTCGATCTTAAATATGATCAATCTATCTTTGTTAGTTGGCTATGTACCACAGGCTTTAAGGTGGCAGTAATTAAACCATTACTTAAAAAGCCATCACTTGACCCAGCTATCTTAGCTAATTATAGGCCAATCTCCAACCTTCCTTTTCTCTCAAAAATTCTTGAAAGGGTAGTTGTAAAACAGCTAACTGATCATCTGCAGAGGAATGGTCTATTTGAAGAGTTTCAGTCAGGTTTTAGAATTCATCATAGTACAGAAACAGCATTAGTGAAGGTTACAAATGATCTTCTTATGGCCTCGGACAGTGGACTCATCTCTGTGCTTGTTCTGTTAGACCTCAGTGCTGCTTTTGATACTGTTGACCATAAAATTTTATTACAGAGATTAGAGCATGCCATAGGTATTAAAGGCACTGCACTGCGGTGGTTTGAATCATATTTGTCTAATAGATTACAATTTGTTCATGTAAATGGGGAATCTTCTTCACAGACTAAAGTTAATTATGGAGTTCCACAAGGTTCTGTGCTAGGACCAATTTTATTCACTTTATACATGCTTCCCTTAGGCAGTATTATTAGACGGTATTGCTTAAATTTTCATTGTTACGCAGATGATACCCAGCTTTATCTATCCATGAAGCCAGAGGACACACACCAATTAGCTAAACTGCAGGATTGTCTTACAGACATAAAGACATGGATGACCTCTAATTTCCTGCTTTTAAACTCAGATAAAACTGAAGTTATTGTACTTGGCCCCACAAATCTTAGAAACATGGTGTCTAACCAGATCCTTACTCTGGATGGCATTACCCTGACCTCTAGTAATACTGTGAGAAATCTTGGAGTCATTTTTGATCAGGATATGTCATTCAAAGCGCATATTAAACAAATATGTAGGACTGCTTTTTTGCATTTACGCAGTATCTCTAAAATCAGAAAGGTCTTGTCTCAGAGTGATGCTGAAAAACTAATTCATGCATTTATTTCCTCTAGGCTGGACTATTGTAATTCATTATTATCAGGTTGTCCTAAAAGTTCCCTAAAAAGCCTTCAGTTAATTCAAAATGCTGCAGCTAAAGTACTGACGGGGACTAGAAGGAGAGAGCATATCTCACCCATATTGGCCTCTCTTCATTGGCTTCCTGTTAATTCTAGAATAGAATTTAAAATTCTTCTTCTTACTTATAAGGTTTTGAATAATCAGGTCCCATCTTATCTTAGGGACCTTGTAGTACCATATCACCCCAATAGAGCGCTTCGCTCTCAGACTGCAGGCTTACTTGTAGTTCCTAGGGTTTGTAAGAGTAGAATGGGAGGCAGAGCCTTCAGCTTTCAGGCTCCTCTCCTGTGGAACCAGCTTCCAATTCAGATCAGGGAGACAGACACCCTCTCTACTTTTAAGATTAGGCTTAAAACTTTCCTTTTTGCTAAAGCTTATAGTTAGGGCTGGATCAGGTGACCCTGAACCATCCCTTAGTTATGCTGCTATAGACGTAGACTGCTGGGGGGTTCCCATGATGCACTGTTTCTTTCTCTTTTTGCTCTGTATGCACCACTCTGCATTTAATCATTAGTGATCGATCTCTGCTCCCCTCCACGGCATGTCTTTTTCCTGGTTCTCTCCCTCAGCCCCAACCAGTCCCAGCAGAAGACTGCCCCTCCCTGAGCCTGGTTCTGCTGGAGGTTTCTTCCTGTTAAAAGGGAGTTTTTCCTTCCCACTGTAGCCAAGTGCTTGCTCACAGGGGGTCGTTTTGACCTTTGGGGTTTTACATAATTATTGTATGGCCTTGCCTTACAATATAAAGCGCCTTGGGGCAACTGTTTGTTGTGATTTGGCGCTATATAAAAAAATTGATTGATTGATTGATTGATTGATCATTTTTTATCTAAGTTTCTGAAATTGCTAATACATTAAACAAAGTACCCAATTGGTTCAAGTAATCTTTTATCTTTTCAAAATTTGCATGAAGGCTGCGACTATTGAAGTGGACAATTGACAAAATCTCATTAGGTTTATTTTGAGTTGGTATTTGCTGGTCTTGATAATACATGCAGTCATCATTTATGTCATTATAAAAGTTTATATCCAGGTCAACTTCATCTATAACATGTTGCATTTTAGATTCACTACATTCAAAAGTTTTAAATTGCATTTCATGGTTTTGTACTTTCATTGTCCTCTATAGGCAGGGAATTGTTAATGTTTAATTTGTCATTTTGAATTGAAGGTAAAACTATCTAGATTTTTTATTTATATTTCATTTTTCAATTGTATTTGTTCAGTTCATGTTTTTCTTTGATGCATAGTACCATAGCTTCTTCTGGTGTACCTAATAGTTTTATGTAAACTCTGCAGTTAGAGGTCCATGTTCCTTGGATTTTGTTTTGTTTCTTTAGTAGACGGGCTTTTCTAGCTATATCTGCATTTTTTTTGGTCAGATGATCGTTTATGTATACCTTGGTCCCTTTAAGTTTCTTTCCCTGCTTTAATATGGTTAACTTATGTTTCCTATTAACAAACTTTACTATTATTGCTGATTTTTGTTGCTTGTCTTTTCGGGGCAACAGATGACATGCCTCTATATCCTGCGTGTTCAATGTAATTCCTTTGGTAGCAAAGAAGGTGACCACCCGCTGCTCCATTGATTCCAGGTCTTTGTCAGTAGGCTCCTCTTCGTTGGTTACTGCTCTTGCATAAGTTCTTGGTTTGATGTCAAGGCCTGTAACCATAAGATCGTTTATCCTGGAATATTGTACAAGCTCTGATACTCTATTTTCAAGAGTTTTAATCTTCACGTCTTTCTCCATATTTTGCTGTTTCAGTTCATTCACTTGGGCCATTAAGTCTATAATTGTTTTTTGTTGGTTCGATATGTTTTGCATGTCCAGTGTTATAAAGTTCAGAGACTTCTTAATGCCCTCTAGCTCCTTTTCAATGGTTGGACTTATGCTTAAAGGGACTGATCTTATGTCTGACTCTGATGTCTCTGTGCCGCTCTTTTTTGGCCCCATAATGGTTAATAAGCTCGGTCCTGTTACTTATGCTAAGCTGCTAGCTGCCAGCACGCCGCCTGCTTATAGCCGACTACTTTTAGTTGCCATACCGATCAACCACAATGTTTTCCCGCCGGACAGCTCTCTCCGGACCAGCCACTCAGGCAGTTTTCCCCACCAACCCACTCTCTCTATACCTCAGCCTCTCTCCTCCACCATCCACTGCTACCTCGGTTAGCCCGCGGGCCAACCTCGCTCCTCCGCCGCTGCCTCGGATAGCTCGCGGTCCAACCTCGTCCCTCCGCCGCTGCCTCGGTTAACTCACGGGCCAACCTCACTCCTCCGCCGCTGCCTCGGTTAGCTCACGGGCCAACCTCGCTCCTCCGCCGCTGCCTCGGTTAGCTAAAGGGCCAACCTCACTCCTCCGCCGCTGCCTCAGTTAGCTCACGGGCCAACCTCACTCCTCCGCCGCTGCCTCAGTTAGCTCACGGGCCAACCTCACTCCTCCGTCGCTGCCTCAGTTACGTCACGGGCCAACTTCGCTCCTCTGCCGCTGTCTCGGTTAGCTCACAGGACAACCTCGCTCCTCGGTAAGCTAACGGGCCAACCTCGCTCCTCCGCCGCTGCCTCGGTTAGCTCACGGGCCAACTTCGCTCCTCGGTTAGCTCACGGGCCAACTTCACTCCTCCGCCGCTGTCTCGGTTAGCTCACAGGCCAACCTCGTCCCTCCGCCGCTGCCTCAGTTAGCTCACAGGCCAACCTCGCTCCTCAGTTAGCTCACGGGCCAACTTCGCTCCTCCGCCGCTGTCTCGGTTAGCTCACAGGCCAACCTCGCCTGAATAAATGGGGATGAATCACAGGGCACACTCTGTCTTTCAGCCGCTAGTGTGCGCTGGATAGTACCCAGTCCATCATGGATTACTTTCCCAGCCAAGACTGGTACACATTTACAGCTGGGTGTACTGGGATGATTGTATTAAGTGTCTTACCCTTGTACACAGACGGGTAGGCTGAAGTCATGGAGCTGTATATAAGAACTAGAGAGCGCAGTAGCGCTGAGCCGTGTGCCAACAAGGAGGGGTGGCCGCCATGTTCAAACCAGGCAAATCAGTGGAGCCGGCACATTATTTGCCGCCGCAGTTCAATGAGTTGCTCATAGTTCGCGGTCAAGAAAATGCCTGAAAGTTGCACCTGTTGGTGATGCCACAGTCGGAGGAAGAAGGGAGAGAACATTTCCTTCCATAAGTAAGTATTGTGGTTTATTTTTGTAACTTCTCACTTATTTTTGGGCGATAAACTGACATCTTTTGCAGAGTGCCATACACTGTGCAATACATGAATATCATGAATATGAAGTTGTATACTGTGTATCATGACTAGCCAACACTGTTGTACACTGTTTTCTCAAAAATGACCTGAGAAAATTGAGAGAAAACCTGAGAACCTGAGAAAACCTTGAGAAAATTGTTTTAAGCTTTAAACATCGTAACGGCAGATCAATCAAATCATAAACCTTTTTGAGCTCACTGCTCCTGGTCCCTAAGCAAGGGTCAGACCTTATACTTGCATTCCTGATAATGTACAATGTACACATTGTTTATAATTATGTACTATATGCTTCTGCATCTGCAGGTTTCCCTTTGAAGACCAAAGTCTGTTACAGAAGTGGCTTACCAACATCAGTAGACAAGATTTTACACCAACAAGTAATCACAGAGTTTGCAGTGAGCATTTTGTGAAGGATGATTATTTGAGAGGTAAATAAAAAGCCAGTAAGACAGGCTTCTAATACAGTGACACCCTTTTAACACAAATCTCTGCGGCCTGAGATTTCAGTTGTTTTAACATGATTTTGTGTTATTAGGTTTTAATTCAATCAATGTCCATGACTACATGTAGGAGATCACTTTGTGTTATCAGGGGTTTTGTGTGAACAGATTTTGTGTTAAAAAGGTTCCACTGCAAGGCCCTATAAATTGATTGCATACTTCACATTGTGATTTGACCATGGATATAAGCTGCACCATGTAACAGGCTACATGTACTTTCACAGTTCATCACCTCATGGTCATAATATATCAAATTAAAATCTACATTGCATAGTAAATGCTCGTTTAAACTGTTCTTTACCATGGGGAAAACAAAACGAGATTAAAAAAAAAAAAAAAACTGAAAGCAATTTTTGTTTGTTCAATTTCATATTGCTGTTGATGTAGCTCTTAAAGTCATCCTCAGAGTTATAAATTTGCACCAATATTAATTTTTATTTTAATTATTTTTAACATCATGAATACAAACTTTTTTCTTTATTTTCCCCACAGGTATTCATCCCAGGGATGATGTTGCAAGTGAAGTAACCAAATATGAACTTCTAAAAAATGCCATCCCCTCAGTGTTTTCTGCCCATCCTGCCCACAAGCAGAAGAAACCAACAAGAGCTCCTCCAAAGAAGAGACCACTTCCTGCTGATGAGAACGACCTTGGTCCTGGAAAGAAATGAGCTCCACCCCCATGTTCTTCAACAATCATCAAGGAACACCAGTATGCATCACCAGTAATGATAGAGGATCAACTGAAAGAAACAAGGGAAAAGCTGGAAGAAGCCCGCAAGCAACTGAAACAGAAGGTGAAGCGGAGAGACAAAAAAATTTCGCAGTTACTACAAGAAGTAAAAGACAAGGAAATGATAAGCCAAGGTCAGCTAGATCTACTCAACCTCAACTTTGGTGAGAAAACATACACCATCATAGAAAATGAACTCAAGGCTCAAAATAAAGATAAACATGGAATTCGGTATTCAGATGAATTAAAGCAATTCGCAGTCACCCTTCACTTCTACAGTGCACAGGCATATAAATTCTTAAGGGAATACCTGCAATTACCTCACCAGGCCGCCATAAGAAAATGGAGTTCCAGCATCAGTTGTGAGCCAGGTTTTCTTTCCGAAGTCATTTCACATTTGAAAGACGTGTTGCTGGAAAATGATATCAACAAGCACTGCACACTGATGCTCGATGCCATGGCCTTGAAGAAAGAAGTTGTATATGACCCCAAAAGTGGTGGTTATGAGGGATCTGTGGACTGTGGGAATTTTCTTCCATCGTGTGGTGATAGTCTTGCTACAGAAGCAGTGGTGTTCATGGTTGTTGGAATCACAAACAATTATAAATACCCTGTAGCATATTTTGTTGCAGATCACTTGTCTAGTGAAGTACAAGCAGAGATCATCAAGCAGCTTGTATGTGTGCTAACTGAAGCAGGAATGAAAATCCACAGAATAGTGTGTGACGGATCATACGCAAACCAATTCACAGCTAGGATGGATGGATTCATCAGGCCATACTTTCCCCATCCTTTAGACCCAAACCAGAATATTAATTTTATATTTGATGCATGCCACCTCATCAAGTTGGTTAGGAACTGTTTTGCAACCATGGGCACCATTCATCATCATGGAGAGTCAATATGATGGAGTTATATTGATAAACTTGAGAAACTTCAACAAACCGACAATTTGAACATAGCCAACAAGTTAAAAGCTGAACACATGCAATGGCAACAGCACAAGATGAGTGTTAAGCTCGCTGTCCAAACGCTCAGCTCTTCAGTCACAGATGCCATTGACTTTCTCAGGGATGATCTGCACCTTCCAGAGTTCGAAGGGAGTGAGAAGACGACAGATTTTATTCAGCGCATGGACAAATCTTCGACTTCATGAACTCTAAAAGCCCAGCTGCCAAAAGTTACAAGCACCCAATGAACAATGTCAACTTTGATAGCTGGAAGGAGTGGTTGTTAGACCTAAAAACTTACATACAAGAGCTTCGAGATAGTCAAGAACAGAACTGCATGAAGGAGGAAGACTGCCTGGCTTGGATTTCTAGTTACAACAGATTCCATTCTTGCCATATGTGAGCATTTGTTACGAGGTCCTCATCCATTCAAGTATGTTCTCACATTCCAAATGTCACAGGATCATCTTGAGATGTTCTTCAGTAGGGTGCGAAGGCGTGGAGGCTGGAACAACAATCCAAATTGTTTACAGTTCAAATGGTCACTGAGAAGTATTCTTATGAAAAATGCTATAAAGCCATCAAAGAATGCCAATGTGACAGTAGAAGAGCCAGTCAAGGCTGTGTGACACGACATGTCATTAAAGACTGTAAATGCACTCAGTGTTGCTTAACTCTACACAGAAATTCCTCAGTTCAGCTTGCTCACAACAAGGAGGGACAGAGGTGGTTTAATAAAGCCACGAGATGATGTCTTCAGAATTATCCAGACAACTGACAAAATACTAAGGTACAGTATTTTTTGTATGTTTTTACTTTCTTTCGTTCGAGTTCATGTATCATTTTGTATTAAATAATTGAATTTTATTGTTGCATTTTTTTCACCACCTTGCATCATGATCAGTGGTAGCACTATGGGTGAAAATAGCAGGGTTGTTTGGAGTTATTTTCTTGATTGTTGTAACCATGGTAACAGGGCAAAAACAAAACAAAGACAAGCAAACAAAACAAAAAATAAACATGCCTAGATAGATTATGAAATGACAAAATAGTATCCTTAATGTGATTCTGTATGCGCCTTTATGACAATTTTTGCTTGCACTCAAATTGAGAGCTAGTAATTGACTCTCCTACATGTAGGCCATCACAAAATAATATGTTTATCAGTTTGTCAAGTAATATTTGGTGCAAATGTCCAAAATGGATTGAGATTTTCACATATGTACATGTATACACAAACGTGAGTTCTATTGCAATTCAATTATAGGGCCATTGTACTCTCGGTCACAGTGGAGTGATTTTGAATGGAACTCGCGTTTGAATATACGTATACATCACAATCTCTCCAATATCTGACTAAATATCGGTAGTGATAAGGTTCCAAATGTGTGGGTGTATTTTGGCATGGTTTTATTGAGGCAGAATAGGGTGAGTGATTTTTATTTTATATTTACTGTTTACAGGAGAACATTATCCAGCACACCAATGCGTACGTTCCACCGCCTGATATCACTCATTCAGCTGGAATTGTTGGAAGATCTGCGTGAATCGGTCTTCACAGATTTAAACGACCACTTTCTGGATCACGACATTACAGCAGAAGATGATCATCGTACACAACTCATCAAAAGAATCAGTTTGCTGTACATGAAGACCATACTCCACCATCATGGCGGCATCTATACCAAACGTTACGTCAATGAAAACAAAGCTTCAAGAAGGCATCAGCTAAACAAGACCATATTATTTTTTAGGCCAGTAGACTGATCTCATATTATGTGTGTGCAGAGTGATTAATTATTGTATTGGAGATTGCATTTTTGATCAGAATTTTCTCCAAATCTGGACCCAAGCCTCTTTACATGTTCTGAAGTCAGGATTTACAGTGCCATTTTTTTGAGCCAATATTTAATACAATGAACTGATTGCATACATTGTAGATCCCTTTGAACTGACTTGAGCCCGGACTCGAGCTCTGTATGCATTCCTGCCATATTGATCTGTCTCTAGCTACCTAGGCACAAAGTCTGAAATTCAGACCCAGCAGAATTCACAGAAATTTACTTTTTGTATTATGACATGTTCAACTGCACCTTGATAATCTACCTGGCAATGAATGGAATAAAATGTGACATGAAGACTTGTAAATCAACATGATATATTTGCATCGTCTTTTTCGAGGCAGCAGCGTCTCACCGTTTCAAGTTGAAAACTTCCACATTTCAGGCTCTGTTGACCCAGTAAGTCGTCAGAGAACAGAGAACTTTCAGAAGAAGTCGGCATGAGGAGTTTATTCGGACATTCCATTGTTAACGGACATTTTGTAATGAAAGAACGTGCGGGCAGAGTCGCATGTCGGGCTGGACCCGACCGCGGGGGGTTGCGACAGGAAAAACACCTCCGTTGGAAACCTTAACGGGCAAGTTGGAACATGCCCAAGCTGTTAAACAATTTCTCATTTACTCACTTGTTGAAAGCCATCAAAAGCTGGCTGAATTTTACAAATGGTTTTCAACACAGAGGTGTTTTTCCTGTTGCGGCGCACACAGATTTGCCGAGTCATCACGGAAACGACTCAGCAAATTTGCGCACACGTCTTTCATTACAAAATGTCCTTAAACAGTGGAATGTCCGCATAAAGTCCTCATGCCGGCATAAAGTCCTCATGCCGGTTTCTTCTGAATCTTCTCTGTTCTCTCACGACGTCCTGGGTATTTGGTTAGACTCTTTCTCTCAGATTGTTCTGTCTGAGTTATTTTCATTAGTTACTTCATCCAAACCATCAACATGTCTATTAGACCCCATTCCTACCAGGCTGCTCAAGGAAGCCCTACCATTATTTAATGCTTCGATCTTAAATATGATCAATCTATCTTTATTAGTTGGCTATGTACCACAGGCTTTTAAGGTGGCAGTAATTAAACCATTACTTAAAAAGCCATCACTTGACCCAGCTATCTTAGCTAATTATAGGCCAATCTCCAACCTTCCTTTTCTCTCAAAAATTCTTGAAAGGGTAGTTGTAAAACAGCTAACTGATCATCTGCAGAGGAATGGTCTCTTTGAAGAGTTTCAGTCAGGTTTTAGAATTCATCATAGTACAGAAACAGCATTAGTGAAGGTTACAAATGATCTTCTTATGGCCTCAGACAATGGACTCATCTCTGTGCTTGTTCTGTTAGACCTCAGTGCTGCTTTTGATACTGTTGACCATAAAATTTTATTACAGAGATTAGAGCATGCCATAGGTATTAAAGGCACTGCGCTGCGGTGGTTTGAATCATATTTATCTAATAGATTACAATTTGTTCATGTAAATGGGGAATCTTCTTCACAGACTAAGGTTAATTATGGAGTTCCACAAGGTTCTGTGCTAGGACCAATTTTATTCACTTTATACATGCTTCCCTTAGGAAGTATTATTAGATGGCATTGCTTAAATTTTCATTGTTACGCAGATGATACCCAGCTTTATCTATCCATGAAGCCAGAGGACACACACCAATTAGCTAAACTGCAGGATTGTCTTACAGACATAAGGACATGGATGACTTCTAATTTCCTGCTTTTAAACTCAGATAAAACTGAAGTTATTGTACTTGGCCCCACAAATCTTAGAAACATGGTGTCTAACCAGATCCTTACTCTGGATGGCATTACCATGACCTCTAGTAATACTGTGAGAAATCTTGGAGTCATTTTTGATCAGGATATGTCATTCAAAGCGCATATTAAACAAATATGTAGGACTGCTTTTTTGCATTTATGCAATAGCTCTAAAATTAGAAAGGTCTTGTCTCAGAGTGATGCTGAAAAACTAATTCATGCATTTATTTCCTCTAGGCTGGACTATTGTAATTCATTATTATCAGGTTGTCCTAAAAGTTCCCTGAAAAGCCTTCAGTTAATTCAAAATGCTGCAGCTGGAGTACTGACGGGGACTAGAAGGAGAGAGCATATCTCACCCATACTGGCCTCTCTTCATTGGCTTCCTGTTAATTCTAGAATAGAATTTAAAATTCTTCTTCTTACTTATAAGGTTTTGAATAGTCAGGTCCCTTCTTATCTTAGGGACCTCATAGTACCATATCACCCCAATAGAGCGCTTCGCTCTCAGACTGCAGGCTTACTTGTAGTTCCTAGGGTTTGTAAGAGTAGAATGGGAGGCAGAGCCTTCAGCTTTCAGGCTCCTCTCCTCTGGAACCAGCTCCCAATTCGGATCAGGGAGACAGACACCCTCTCTACTTTTAAGATTAGGCTTAAAACTTTCCTTTTTGCTAAAGCTTATAGTTAGGGCTGGATCGGGTGACCCTGAACCATCCCTTAGTTATGCTGCTATAGACTTAGACTGCTGGGGGGTTCCCATAATGCATTGAGTGTTTCTTTCTCTTTTTGCTCTGTATGCACCACTCTGCATTTAATCATTAGTGATTGATCTCTGCTCCCCTCCACAGCATGTCCTTTTCCCGGTTCTCTCCCTCAGCCCCAACCAGTCCCAGCAGAAGACTGCCCCTCCCTGAGCCTGGTTCTGCTGGAAGTTTCTTCCTGTTAAAAGGTAGTTATTCCTTCCCACTGTTGCCAAGTGCTTGCTCACAGGGGGTTGTTTTGACCGTTGGGGTTTTTCCGTAATTATTGTATGGCTTTGCCTTACAATATAAAGCGCCTTGGGGCAACTGTTTGTTGTGATTTGGCGCTATATAAATAAAATTGATTTGATTTGATTTGATTTCCTGAACACACATTCTACTTGAAATTCTACTTGTTTTATAACATTTGTTATGGAGTGATAATTTTGTGCACTTTATTTAAGAAAAAATCTAGAAAAGAAGTGCAATGAAGGGAGAAATTTTATTTTATTTTTGTTTTTGGTTTCTGAGCTCTCTACCTGAAAAAAAAAAAGTTCTCAAATGATTGGTGATTGATGATTTTGTGCACTTTGTTTATTTAAGAGAAAAATCCAGACATGACAACGTATGGAAAAAAATTCTAGTTGTATTGTTTCTGAACAAAAACTCTTATGATAATAAAGTATCTATTTACCGATAAACTGCAAAATTCTGCCCTGTGTTTTAACTAATTAATAATCCAAAAGAAAAGAACAAATCATAAAAAGCACTTAAAGATCACAAAAAATCATTCCGATTTAGCAATTTGATGATACGTCCACCTTAATTATTAAAAAGTATCAGTATCGGCAGCACTGGCCCTGTATTTACTTGATATTTATCAATACTAAATCTTGCAGTATCGCACACCACTGATCACCACTATCACACTCCACTCTCCTATCACAGAACCTCCGGGTACACAACATTGTTGATAAATTTCTTCTTTGTCTTCTCGGTTCTTCTCAAAAATTTTAAATGCTCACGGTCCCGGCTGAACGGCCTGTTCACTGTGAGAAATGCTGTGTATTCGAATTCGATGCCTATTGGATTTAGTGCCGATTAGTCCTCCCATCCAGATGGTGGCGGTAATGCAGCTGTCGTTCTGCCAACCACCATAAAACTTCACAGAAGTGTTGTGGCTAGTTAGCATGCTAATACTTTTGTCTGAGATGAGAGTACCTATTTCTATATACCTATGAGGAGCACACCAAAATTAACCCCTCTGTGTTACTCCAGGGTCTACATAAGGGGTGGGCATTCATGTGCCATGAAGGACCAAGACACTGCAGGTTTTCCTTGCTACCAATCACCTCAGCAAGTGATTTCATTAATGATCAAGTGTCTCAGCAGGTGATTTCACTGACGATCAGGTGTTTATGTTCAGGGGAGAAGCTCATCAGCAACCCACCTGCTGACGTGATTGGTTGCATGGAAAACCTGCACTGTCTCGGCCCTCGTTGCCCACCCCTGGTCTACATAGATGACACAGAACGAAAATCACAGCGATCAGATGAGCTGTTTTGGCATGATGCAGGATAAGACGGATAGACGGACGTTTGGTGAATTATAGTATAGATTACACATGCACAGTTTTTTTTACATCAATTTGAGAGTTCACAATACAAGAGTTGCACACAAAGTGGAAAAGATGTGGCACCGTCCAGCACTACTAAACGGGTGAGTTATTTGTGATGAAATCAAACATTTTGTGTGGAACGCCCTCGGTGGTTTGACGTGTGGGTACGGTAATTTACAGATACAATGCTAAAAAAAGGAACAAAAAATATTTCTTATGCATAGCAAAATAAAATCTATAGTAATATATCAAGCAGGGATTGGGGAAAAAAGCAATTTATTTTTAAAGACCCTATGACCACTACCCTCAAGACACAGAATTGCCAATTCAGTTAGTCTTATTTTTGCTGAAAACTGAAGAATATTGAACAAAAGCAAATAATGTGTTGGTCCAGCCAAGAAAAACAGGATGTACTCGTGTGTGTGTGTGTGTTATCTTTTACTGAGAACATCATCAAAGCCGTTAACATTTATAGAGAGAAAGTTCTTTGCGGAAAATCTGATAAAATATAGTTCTGTTTAATACATTGCTATGTAACGTCCTCTCTGGACTAAAAGGGTTCATTCTGCCCCTCCTGAGTGGATAAAAGACACATGAAGATTTTGCTTTCAAGACCAAACAGCCTGAGAAAATTTATTCTGTTTCTGAAAGCACCAAGATGACGTTTTGCTGGCGAGCAGTGCTGCGTTATCTAAAGCTTTCTGAGTGAGAAGATTCTTCCAGTGCTCAGCCTGAGGAAAGATAGTCATTACGGCCATGGATGCCTGCGGGGCCTCGTAACAGTCAGGGCGGATAACAGACAAGATGGTACTTTCTGGGACAATGGATAACCAGAATGTTGTTAAGGGGGAATTGTGGCCCCTGTAGACGCAGCCGATAGATTTGATACAACAATTACAAGAGTGATAGAAGGAGATGTAACAAGAAGACACAAGTGCTTTGTGGGAAAGGCCAATATGGGATGGGATTTTGCACAGACCTGTTTTCTAGAGGAAAGCACACTCTTTGGCCGGCTCTGGCGACTGCCCTTTGCTGATTCAGAAGACTCCCGGCAGCTGCGACGGAGCGTGGTGGCGCTGGTATCAAGGTGATTTGGCAGAGGACTGAAGGGACACAACACAGTATCTTTGATTGTTCAGTGTAATTCTGTTTATATCGTACCAAATCACAACATAAGCTGCCCCAAGACACTTCACAGGGGTAATGTCTAAACTTACCCGCACCATAAGCAAGCACACTGGCAACAGTGGTAAGGAAAAAATTCCCTCATGCATTTTTTAAAAATTATTATTATTATCGTTATGGGAAGAAACCTCAAGCAGACCAGACTGAGAGGGGTGACCATCTGCTTTGGCCATGCTACCAATCACAAAGAAAGGTCAAACATGCAAAGGCTGAGCGGATGGAAGCATCTAGGTACTTATAAAGTCCAGTAGTTGTATTAACCATTTATTCATACAATCAGATGGTAAAGATCAAAGAACCTGTGAAGCAGAACACAATTGGGTTCATCTTAATCATCTAACAGTTCTCTTCCCAATAAAGGCTCAGCAATGACCACAAGTAACCCACTATTCCCATTGATACACAGCAGATCATGGCTCGCATCTGTCTCCCTGCTCCAGTCACAGCCCAATGAATATAAGGCCAGTCTTCAGTGCTGTACAAATGGAAGGGGATCCACATCTCAGATGAAGGAGACTGACAGACAATCCATGGAAAGGGATGGACACTGATTTCAGTTAGGAGGTCCATCAATTTCACCATCAGTGCATTTTGAGAAAAGGACACCATTACCATAGTAGCTAACTACCTAGATGCTAACATCTACTATTTACTTCAGTGACAAAAAACCTACAATGGTGCACCAGATGTCTACCAGATGAATACCCCTATTTTTGATCTGGTCACTTCTGGGTCTGTGGACCTCAAAGAGCCCTGCCACTGATTGCAGTGCAGAGCTTTTCAAGCTTTCTCGAAAGTAGTGGAAGATGGTCATCGTTGCTGAGGGAGAGGATGCCTATTTACGTTACATTCATTTGATTCAGCTGAAGTTTGGAGTGCAGTGGACGATCCTTCAGTATTGCACCAATTGCCACCCTTCAGAGATAAGGTCCTTGGTCCTCACTGGTGGTGTCTTCTTTTCTAGGGATGATGATCCCAATGGCTTTTCCCCATACAGATTATCTTTTGTACTGCCTTCCGGTGGAATGCAACAACTGATTTACTCCCACAGACTGCAGAAATGAGAGGTCTTTTTTCTGATTTCAAGCTTTGAAAGGTGTTTTACATTGGCTGTAGTGCCAAACCCACCACCAGTCCCCCCAAAACATGGAAAATTCAACTCAAATTCTGGATGCAAAACAGATCTATTGTATGAATACCTGAAAGAATCCAAAGAAATCATGAAAAGAGTTCCAAAAAATAGTTGAGTGTGCTTAAGTTTGGCCCAAAACACTGTCAACCCAAACACACAAAATGCCCACAACACGCCCTCCTTGCATAATGTAGAGCATTAATCCAGCCCCTTTCTGTTATGTGGGCCGCTGAAGAGGAGGTACTGCTGGCCCACCACCAGATGGCACCCTGCCATGATGGCACTTTTTGGCCCTTAGTGGGCGCACGGGCCTGTTGGCCTCCTTGGACACCACCAGGTCCGCTCCGCTGGCTGTCAGCTGTTTCTCATCCACATCATCATCACTCCATAAAAGCCTGGGAAAGACACCATAACTCTGCCGAGTTATCAGCTTACCACACAGGTAAACCAACTCAGCCATTTTGTGCCATACGCACATTCATTGTTACTGAAGTCTTTGCAGTTGTGATTATATACTTGCAGCTTGGAGCTGAGTTTGGAGGAAGTTTGGAGGAGTTGGCGTCTCTACTCCTCACTTCTTACTTGCTAAGTATAACAATTGACACTGCACGTTTTCCATTTTTCCTCTGCACTGTGGGAGTATTTTGATTTATTCCTTCAGGAGGTTTACTGAGTTTTTGCTGACTGTTTGCTGGGTGTACACACACCCACCTAATCTGTTTTTGCTCCTGCCAGCAGTACCGGTCCGACAGCCTCAAGCGGTGGCCACCTGGGGGCACCAGGACTTGGCGGCTCTGGTGTGTTGCAGGCCTCCGGCTGGCGGTGGAACTTCGTGGGTCCCGGCTCTTCTCTGGATAGGCATCTCCTACCCTCGGGCCTGCCCATGTGTCACCATTCATTATTAATTGGATTCTGTTTGCACCTTTGCATAATAAATAGTTATTTATTGGTATTCCTATTAACCGCTCGTTTACGCCCCCTAACGTGGGTCCGTGCATTCACTTTCCCAACAGGATAACTCGGCCACGTCATGGACTCCGAGGGGCGTTTACCACCTAATGACCGACCAATGGAAGTGCAAGGTGTGCAGGATCCACCAGGAGGATCGCTGGGTGAGCTGCGGCACATTCTGTCTAACCTCACTGCTCAGTTGGATTTACAAAAGGTGGGGGAGGTGATGGTCTAGTGGTTAAAGTGTTGGGTTTGAGTCCAGAAGATCATGAGTTCAAATCCCCGCCTGACTGGAAAATCACTAAGGGCCCTTGGGCAAGGCCTTTAATCTCCTATTGCTCCCGGTGTGTAGTGAGCGCCTTGTATGGCAGCACCCTGGCATCGGGGTGAATGTGAGGCATAATTGTAAAGCGCTTTGAGCGTCTGATGCAGATGGAAAAGCGCTATATAAATGCAGTCCCTTTACCATTTACCATTTATTAACTGAGCAGGACGCTCACCTCAGCCGTAGGATGGAGGCTCTCACCGTGCAGGTAGACACGCACGCGTCAGGTGCGGCTGCAGCCGCTCCCCCTCCAGTGGATCAGCCGCCAAACAGAGTTATTCCAGTGGTCATTCAGAGGTCACCCCCCTCGTCGCCCGAAGCTTACATAAGTCCCCCGGAACGTACGGTGGTTGTGTTGAAACGTGCACAGACTTTCTGATGCAGTGTGCGCTCATTTTTTCACAACGGCCTGTTATGTACGCGTCAGAGCACAGCCAGGTGGCTTACGTAATTACTTCGGGGCAGAGCACGCACCTGGGCTACGGCACTCTGGGAACGAGATTCACGGGTCCTCTCTACTTATACTGAGTTTATAAGGGAGTTTCGACTGGTGTTCGATCATCCCAGTAGAGGCAAGGCCGCTTCTAATATGCTGCTGTCAATGAGACAGGGACGGCGGAGTGCAGCTGATTACGCAATCGACTTCCGCATCGCGGCAGCCAGGTCCGGTTGGACTTCAGTCTCACTCCACGCCGCCTTTGTAAATGGGCTGTCTCCGGCCCTAAAGGAGCATCTGGTGGCTAAGGATCAGCCGCGGGATTTAGATGGGCTTATCGATCTAGTTATTCGTCTAGACAATCGGTTAGAGGAATACAAGCGGGAGCGAGACGAAGGCCTATCCCTCTCCCTTCCAGGTCTGAAGCAGCGGTGTCCTCTCCCCGCTCCAAAGCCAGACCTTTCCGTGTAGCACCAGCTCCCCCTGCTGACAAAGCTATGGACACGAGCAGGGCGAAAATGAAAGTAAAACAAAGGAGGCTGGCACATGGAGAGTGTGTTTACTGCGGCTCGAATGAGCATGCGCCGAATAAGGGGCCCCAGGCAGTTAAACACCAAAGTTCAACCTTAGAGACTGGGCTAAGAGTGAGCCATACAAACCACACGGGTGTTCCACGCAAATGCGCACGACTCCCAGTCACAATCCTCTGTGGGGATTTAACCCTTACCGCTCCAGCACTGATTGACAGAGGATCGGAAGGGAACCTACTGGATAGTAGGTGGGCTAAGGCTGTAGGGCTCCCTCTGGTGGCCGTTCCTTCACCATTAAAGGTACGGGCGCTAGATGGCACCCTACTACCAGAAATCACACACCAGACACAGCCTTTAACCTTGGTTGTCTCTGGGAATCACAGGGAGGAGATTGTGTTCTTTGTGACACCTTCTACCTCCAGGATAATTTTGGGCTTTCCATGGATGGTAAAGCACAATCCCCGGATTGATTGGCCGTCTGGGGTTGTGGCTCAATGGAGCGAAACCTGCTACCGGGAGTGTTTAAGATCCTCGGTGCCACCTGGTGATGAAGTTAAAGAGGAGGTCAGAGTCCCCCCAATCTCACTGAGGTGCCGGCTGAGTATCATGACCTTGCTGACGTCTTCAGCAAGGATCTGGCACTCACCCTGTCCCTGCATCGACCGTATGATTGTGCCATTGATTTGGTTCCAGGCGCTGAGTATCCGTCCAGCAGACTGTACAACCTCTCACGTCCTGAACGCTAATCAATGGAGACCTACATCCGGGACTCATTAGCTGCCAGACTAATCCGAAATTCTTCATCCCCGTTAGGTGCAGGTTTCTTTTTTGTGGGCAAGAAGGACAGTGGTCTCCATCCATGCATTGATTATAGAGGGCTGAATGAGATCACGGTTCGCAACCGATACCCGTTACCTCTATTGGATTCAGTGTTCACGCCCCTGCATGGAGCCAAAATTTTCACAAAACTGGATCTTAGCAATGCTTACCATCTGGTTCAGATACGGAAGGGAGACGAATGGAAGACGGCATTTAACACCGCCTTAGGTCACTTTGAGTACCTGGGCATGCCATTCGGCCTCACCAACGCCCCCGCGACGTTTCAGGCTTTGGTTAATGACATTTTGCGGGATTTCCTGCACCGATTCATCTTCGTATACCTAGACGATATCCTCATCTTCTCCCAGGACCCTGAGACTCATGTTAAGCATGTCCGTCAGGTCCTTCAGCGGTTATTGGAGAACCGGCTGTTTGTGAAGGCCGAGAAGTGTGAGTTCCATCGCACTTCTTTGTCCTTCCTGGGGTTTATTATCTCCTCCAACTCCGTCGTACCTGATCCGGCTAAGGTAGCTGCGGTGTGAGATTGGCCCCGACCGGTAAATTGTAGGAAGCTGCAACAGTTCCTAGGGTTCGCCAATTTTTACAGGCGGTTCATTAAGGGCTATAGTCAGGTAGTTAGCCCCCTTACAGCCCTGACCTCCACCAAAGTCCTCTTCACCTGGTCGGATCGGTGCGAAGCCGCATTTAGGGAGTTGAAACACCGGTTTTCGACTGCACCAGTTCTGGTGCAGCCCGATCCTAATCACCAGTTTATAGTTGAAGTGGATGCCTCTGACTCAGGGATAGGAGCTGTGCTGTCCCAGAGCAGGGAGTCCGATAGTGTTCTCCACCCCTGTGCTTACGTCTCCCACAGGTTGACCCCCACTGAACGGAACTATGACATTGGCAATCGGGAACTCCTGGCAGTGAAAGAGGCCCTTGAGGAGTGGAGACATCTTTTGGAGGGAGCTGTGGTCCCATTTGTGGTTATCACTGACCACCGGAACCTGGAATATATCCAGACCGCCAAGTGTCTGAACCCCAGGCAAGCCTGATGGTCACTATTTTTTGGACGCTTCAACTTCAAGATCACCTACCGCCCCAGGACCAAGAACATCCAGTCTGACGCCCTGTCCCGGGTGCACGAAGAGGAAGTTGGAGCAAGGCTGTTGGACCCACCAGACACCATCTTACCGGAGTCCACTATCGTCGCAACCCTCACATGGGACATCAATCAATCAATCAATTTTTTTATATAGCGCCAAATCACAACAAACAGTTGCCCCAAGGCGCTTTATATTGTAAGGCAAGGCCATACAATAATTATGTAAAACCCCAACGGTCAAAACGACCCCCTGTGAGCAAGCACTTGGCTACAGTGGGAAGGAAAAACTCCCTTTTAACAGGAAGAAACCTCCAGCAGAACCAGGCCTCAGGGAGGGGCAGTCTTCTGCTGGGACTGGTTGGGGCTGAGGGAGAGAACCAGGAAAAAGACATGCTGTGGAGGGGAGCAGAGATCGATCACTAATGATTAAATGCAGAGTGGTGCTACAGAGCAAAAAGAGGAAAGAAACAGTGCATCATGGGAAACCCCCCAGCAGTCTACGTCTATAGCCGCATAACTAAGGGATGGTTCAGGGTCACCTGATCCAGCCCTAACTATAAGCTTTAGCAAAAGGAAAGTTTTAAGCCTAATCTTAAAAGTAGAGAGGGTGTCTGTCTCCCTGATCTGAATTGGGAGCTGCTTCCACAGGAGAGGAGCTCTGAAAGCTGAAGGCTCTGCCTCCCATTCTACTCTTACAAACCCTAGGAACTACAAGTAAGCCTGCAGTCTGAGAGCGAAGCGCTCTATTGGGGTGATATGGTACTACGAGGTCCCTAAGATAAGATGGGACCTGATTATTCAAAACCTTATAAGTAAGAAGAAGAATTTTAAATTCTATTCTAGAATAACAGGAAGCCAATGAAGAGAGGCCAATATGGGTGAGATATGCTCTCTCCTTCTAGTCCCCGTCAGTACTCTAGCTGCAGCATTTTGAATTAACTGAAGCTTTTTAGGGAACTTTTAGGACAACCTGATAATAATGAATTACAATAGTCCAGCCTAGAGGAAATAAATGCATGAATTAGTTTTTCAGCATCACTCTGAGACAAGACCTTCTGATTTTAGAGATATTGCGTAAATGCAAAAAGCAGTCCTACATATTTGTTTAATATGCGCTTTGAATGACATATCCTGATCAAAAATGACTCCAAGATTTCTCACAGTATTACTAGAGGTCAGGGTAATGCCATCCAGAGTAAGGATCTGGTTAGACACCATGTTTCTAAGATTTGTGGGGCCAAGTACAATAACTTCAGTTTTATCTGAGTTTAAAAGCAGGAAATTAGAGGTCATCCATGTCTTTATGTCTGTAAGACAATCCTGCAGTTTAGCTAATTGGTGTGTGTCCTCTGGCTTCATGGATAGATAAAGCTGGGTATCATCTGCGTAACAGTGAAAATTTAAGCAATACCGTCTAATAATACTGCCTAAGGGAAGCATATATAAAGTGAATAAAATTGGTCCTAGCACAGAACCTTGTGGAACTCCATAATTAACTTTAGTCTGTGAAGAAGATTCCCCATTTACATGAACAAATTGTAATCTATTAGACAAATATGATTCAAACCACCGCAGCGCAGTGCCTTTAATACCTATGGCATGCTCTAATCTCTGTAATAAAATTTTATGGTCAACAGTATCAAAAGCAGCACTGAGGTCTAACAGAACAAGCACAGAGATGAGTCCACTGTCCGAGGCCATAAGAAGATCATTTGTAACCTTCACTAATGCTGTTTCTGTACTATGATGAATTCTAAAACCTGACTGAAACTCTTCAAATAGACCATTCCTCTGCAGATGATCAGTTAGCTGTTTTACAACTACCCTTTCAAGAATTTTTGAGAGAAAAGGAAGGTTGGAGATTGGCCTATAATTAGCTAAGATAGCTGGGTCAAGTGATGCTTTTTAAGTAATGGTTTAATTACTGCCACCTTAAAAGCCTGTGGTACATAGCCAACTAACAAAGATAGATTGATCATATTTAAGATCGAAAGCATTAAATAATGGTAGGGCTTCCTTGAGCAGCCTGGTAGGAATGGGGTCTAATAAACATGTTGATGGTTTGGATGAAGTAACTAATGAAAATAACTCAGACAGAACAATCGGAGAGAAAGAGTCTAACCAAATACCGGCATCACTGAAAGCAGCCAAAGATAACGATACGTCTTTGGGCATGGTTATGAGTAATTTTTTCTCTAATAGTTAAAATTTTGTTAGCAAAGAAAGTCATGAAGTCATTACTAGTTAAAGTTAATGGAATACTCAGCTCAATAGAGCTCTGACTCTTTGTCAGCCTGGCTACAGTGCTGAAAAGAAACCTGGGGTTGTTCTTATTTTCTTCAATTAGTGATGAGTAGAAAGATGTCTAGCTTTACGGAGGGCTTTTTTATAGAGCAACAGACTCTTTTTCCAGGCTAAGTGAAGATCTTCTAAATTAGTGAGACGCCATTTCCTCTCCAACTTACGGGTTATCTGCTTTAAGCTACGAGTTTGTGAGTTATACCACGGAGTCAGACACTTCTGATTAAAGCTCTCTTTTTCAGAGGAGCTACAGCATCCAAAGTTGTCTTCAATGAGGATGTAAAACTATTGACGAGATACTCTATCTCCCTTACAGAGTTTAGGTAGCTACTCTGCACTGTGTTGTTATATGGCATTAGAGAACATAAAGAAGGAATCATATCCTTAAACCTAGTTACAGCGCTTTCTGAAAGACTTCTAGTGTAATGAAACTTATTCCCTACTGTTGGGTAGTCCATCAGAGTAAATGTAAATGTTATTAAGAAATGATCAGACAGAAGGGAGTTTTCAGGGAATACTGTTAAGTCTTCTATTTCCATACCATAAGTCAGAACAAGATCTAAGATATGATTAAAGTGGTGGGTGGACTCATTTACTTTTTGAGCAAAGCCAATAGAGTCTAATAATAGATTAAATGCAGTGTTGAGGCTGTCATTCTCAGCATCTGTGTGGATGTTAAAATCGCCCACTATAATTATCTTATCTGAGCTAAGCACTAAGTCAGACAAAGGTCTGAAAATTCACAGAGAAAACTCACAGTAACGACCAGGTGGACGATAGATAATAACAAATAAAACTGGTTTTTTGGACTTCCAATTTGGATGGACAAGACTAAGAGACAAGCTTTCAAATGAATTAAAGCTCTGTCTGGGTTTTTGATTAATTAATAAGCTGGAATGGAAGATTGCTGCTAATCCTCCGCCCCGGCCCGTGCTACGAGCATTCTGACAGTTAGTGTGACTCGGGGGTGTTGACTCATTTAAACTAACATATTCATCCTGCTGTAACCAGGTTTCTGTTAGGCAGAATAAATCAATATGTTGATCAATTATTATATCATTTACCAACAGGGACTTAGAAGAGAGAGACCTAATGTTTAATAGACCACATTTAACTGTTTTTAGTCTGTGGTGCAGTTGAAGGTGCTATATTATTTTTCTTTTTGAATTTTTATGCTTAAATAGATTTTTGCTGGTTATTGGTAGTCTGGGAGCAGGCACCGTCTCTACGGGGATGGGGTAATGAGGGGATGGCAGGGGGAGAGAAGCTGCAGAGAGGTGTGTAAGACTACAACTCTGCTTCCTGGTCCCAACCCTGGATAGTCACGGTTTGGAGGATTTAAGAAAATTGGCCAGATTTCTAGAAATGAGAGCTGCTCCATCCAAAGTGGGATGGATGCCGTCTCTCCTAACAAGACCAGGTTTTCCCCAGAAGCTTTGCCAATTATCTATGAAGCCCACCTCATTTTTTGGACACCACTCAGACAGCCAGCAATTCAAGGAGAACATGCGGCTAAACATGTCACTCCCGGTCCGATTGGGGAGGGGCCCAGAGAAAACTACAGAGTCCGACATTGTTTTTGCAAAGTTACACACCGATTTAATGTTAATTTTAGTGACCTCCGATTGGAGTAACCGGGTGTCATTACTGCCGACGTGAATTACAATCTTACCAAATTTACGCTTAGCCTTAGCCAGCAGTTTCAAATTTCCTTCAATGTCGCCTGCTCTGGCCCCCGGAAGACAATTGACTATGGTTGTTGGTGTCGCTAACTTCACATTTCTCAAAACAGAGTCGCCAATAACCAGAGTTTGATCCTCGGCGGGTGTGTCGTCGAGTGGGGAAAAACGGTTAGAGATGTGAACGGGTTGGCGGTGTACACGGGGCTTGTGTTTAGGGCTACGCTTCCTCCTCACAGTCACCCAGTCAGCCTGCTTTCCCGGCTGCTCGGGATCTGCCAGGGGGGAACTAACGGCGGCTAAGCTACCTTGGTCCGCACCGACTACAGGGGCCTGGCTAACTGTAGAATTTTCCACGGTGCGGAGCCGAGTCTCCAATTCGCCCAGCCTGGCCTCCAAAGCTACGAATAAGCTACACTTATTACAAGTACCGTTACTGCTAAAGGAGGCAGAGGAATAACTAAACATTTCACACCCAGAGCAGAAAAGTGCGGGAGAGACAGGAGAAGCCGCCATGCTAAATCGGCTAAGAGCTAGTAGCTACGCTAAGCTAGCGGATTCCTAAAAACACGCAAAGTGAATAATGTGTAAATAATTTAGAGGTGATTCAGCAGAAGGAGTGCTTTAGTTAGTTAGTTAGTTTAGCACGTAAAGATTACACTGGGAAACAAATCGTAATCTAGATAACTAGATCAATCTAACTGCGCAGATTAAACAGCTAACAGATACAGAAAAACACCGCTGTGCTCCGGAACAGGAAGTGATACAATACCGCAGTGAGAGCCAACCACCAGTAGAGGCAAGCCCAGGACAGGCAAGTAGAGGACATGGAGGGAGTGGTCAGGGAGGCCCTAATGCGAAACCTGGACCCCAGAGGTGGACCATCCAACAGACTGTACGTGCCACCAGATGCTCGGACTGCCGTGTTGGACTTCTGTCACGGTTCCAAGCTCTCCTGCCATCCGGGGGTGCGAAGGACCGTGGCAGTGGTCCGGCAGCGGTTCTGGTGACCATCAGTTGAAGCCGACACCAGGGACTACGTCTGGGCATGCACCACCTGCGGCAGGGGCAAGGCATCCCACCAACTGGAGAGGGGGCTCCTCCAGCCATTACCGGTGCCTTATCGCCCCTGGTCCCACATCGGAGTGGACTTGTCACGGGTCTCCCTGCGTCCCAGGGTAAAACGGTCATTATAACGATAGTGGACCAGTTCTCGAAGGCGGCCCACTTCGTGGCCCTCCCGAAGCTCCCGACTGCCCAGGAGACTGCAGACCTCCTGGTCTACCATGTCGTGCGTCTACATGGTATCCCCACGGACATCGTCTCAGACCATGGTCCTCAGTTCTCCTCGCAGGTCTGGAAGAGCTTTTGAAAGGAGCTGGGGGCCACGGTGAGCCTGTCATCCGGGTACCACCCATAAACGAACGGTCAAGCAGAGCGGGCTAACCAGGACCTAGAGCAAGCCTTGAGGTGTGTCACATCAGCGCACCCAACGGCCTGGAGTCAATAGCCAAGTGTCGTCCTCTACTGGCCTCTCCCCATTCGAGGCCGGCTTGGGGTATCAACCCCCATTGTTCCCAGCAGTCGAGGGAGAGGTCGAGGTGCCCTCAGTCCAGGCCCACCTCAGGAGATGCCGTCGGGTGTGGAAGAAAGCCCGCTCTGCTCTCCTGAAGGCTCGGACGCGGGCTAAGGACCATACGGACCGCCGACGAGCCCCAGCCCCAGCTTATCAGCCCGGGCAGGAGGTGTGGCTGTCAACTAAGAACATACCTCTGCAGACGGATTCCCCTAAGCTAACTGACCGTTACATTGGACCATTCAAAATAGTTAAGGTGATCAGCCCTGCTGCAGTTAAACTGCTACTCCCGGCATCGCTGAAGATTCACCCTGTTTTCCATGTGTCCCGGATCAAACCACACCATACGTCAGACCTCTGTACCCCTGAACCGGCGCCACCTCCTGCCCGGATCATCGATGGAGGACCAGCATGGACCATCAAGAAACTCCTAGATGTTCGTTGGAGGGGCTGGGGTTACCAATATCTGGTAGACTGGGAGGGGTATGGCCCCGAGGAACGTTCCTGGGTGAAGAGGAGCTTCATTTTGGATCCCGCCCTCCTGGCAGATTTCTACAGAGAGCACCCGGACAAGCCGGGTCAGGCGCCAGGAGGCACCTGTTGAGGGAGGGTCCTGTTATGTGGGCCGCTAAAGAGGAGGTACTGCTGGCCCACCGCCAGATGGCACCCTGCCATGCTGGAACTTTTTGGCCCTTAGAGGGCGCACGGGCCTGTTGGCCTCCTTGGACACCACCAGGTGCACTCCGCTGGCTGTCAGCTGTTTCTCATCCTCATCATCATCACTCCATAAAAGCCTGGGAAAGACACCATAACTCTGCCGAGTTATCAGCTTACCACACAGGTAAACCAACTCAGCCGTTTTGTGCCGTACGCACAGTCATTGTTACTGAAGTCTTTGCAGTTGTGATTATATACTTGCAGCTTGGAGCCGAGTTTGGGGGAAGTTTGGAGGAGTTGGCGTCTCCACTCCTCACTTCTTATTTGCTAAGTATAACAATTGACACTGCACGTTTTCCAGTTTTCCTCTGCACTCTGGGAGTATTTGGATTTATTCCTTCAGGAGGATTACTGAGTTTTTGCTGACTGTTTGCTGGGTGTACACACACCCACCTAATCTGTTTTTGCTCCTGCCAGCAGTACCGGTCCGACAGCCTCGAGCGGTGGCCACCTGGGGGTACCAGGATTTGGCGGCTCTGGTGTGTTGCAGGCCTCCGGCTGGTGGTGGAACTTCGTGGGTCCCGGCTCTTCTCTGGATAGGCGTCTCCTACCCTCGGGCCTGCCCACATGTCACCATTTATTATTAATTGGATCCTGCATATTTTGGACTCTGTTTGCACCTTTGCATAATAAATTGTTATTTATTGGTATTCCTATTGACCGCTCATTTATGCCCCCTAATGTGGGTCCGTGCATTCACTTTCCCAACACCTTTCACCCCAGCACTCAGAATATGTGCCCTCTAGATAGCGATGTGCATTCAGACACACCCCAAATGGATTTGTGCCACGTGTTTCAGACCATGTGCTGTAGAATCTCAAGATAGGACTCTTTGACTCAAGATCATGACCTACGGTGACCTAAGGTTTTAGTCCACATGGTCATCTGGCTATTTTTCAGAGGTAGGGATGGGCTGGTTGTCTATCTTTCAGGGTTGCCTCCAGGACCCATGGTGGTTCCTTAATATGGTGGATGTGGTGATGCACAGCACCAGTTCATGCTCCCTGACCAAACCTAATCTCTTCCCTGTCCAAGTGTTATCTCTTTACAAAAATTATCAACATGCCACGGTAAACAAATTGTTTCATCACAATTACAGATTTAAAAATATGTAATGTGATTACAGATGCATTTATTATGACTGGAGACTATTTTCTGGATTACCCAAATTTCTGCATGCAAACATACGATACTTGAGTTACCTGAGATAGAGGATCCGTGCAATCAGGGCATAGAGCACAATCGCCAAAAGCAACGGGATGACATAGAAAATGGCAAAATCAATGAGGTAAATGGGCAGGTAGAGATCACGTTTAACCTTGTAACCACACTGCACATGTCCATCCGGGCTCACCTAAATGTCACAAAGACATCACAAGGATGAGTCAATAAAACAAGGACAGAAGAAGAGCAGCACAGTTACAAGAATAAAGTCAGAAGAAACTCCTGAGAAACAGGTTCAGTACTTTTTTGCTGAATACAGTATGTTTTTGTTATGTGTTGACGCGGGTTGAGGAGCGGACCTGCGTCAGACAGGACCCAGCGCTAAAAATAACCAGAAAGCGGTTCCAAACAGAAACTATTTATTATACACCTGTGCTTAAAAGTGTAAAAACATAAAAACAACGTCCCTCTGGTGGAGTGATCCGCGGCTCGCTCTCCAGCGCCCGCAAGGATTAAAGCCGGCGCTCCTGGACTTCCTACCACTGCCAAACACCCCCCAGGTGGACACGACAAACTGATTCTCTGTGAAGCAAAGAGACGGTGAGGTAAGTCAACAGATACAACTATATCTTCCAATAAACACACGCTGTCAGCAACACACTCAGGTCAGTGTCCTTTTTTACTTTATGCAAATGAGCAGCTTCTCACAACAAGTGGAGGATCACTTATCCTTCATGCCACAGCAGTGAGAAGCAAACTGCGCAATTCTCTTCACAATTCCAGTATACTGTGTAACAAAACACCAAGTTACTATCAACAATTACTTAAACACTTAATTACCTTGTGTGTGCTGACAGCATGTGTCCTCACCCCTCCCTGCTTCACGGGCTCGATGTGTCAAAACCCAGGCGCGGTCCTCAGCGTCTCACAAACGAACGTCACAAGGTCGAGTTCCCGGCAGTTCTGCTTGAATCACACATGACTTAAATGCAGAACGCCATCCAATTATCTGCTTCAGCTGCAAGTCGTCCAGGTTGCACGTGAGCACCAATCACAGGTGCTTTCCATGATGTTGATGAGGGTGAAGACTCTTCAGCCAGCACCTTCTTATTTTTTTCAAAAACCATATGGATTTGAATCACGTGTGATTGCGTCAGACAAGCTTGAACCCTCGTGCGCATGCGTGAGTTTTTCCACGCCTGTCGGTTGCGTCATTCGCCTGTGAGCAGGCTTTGAGTGAGGAGTGGTCCACCTCCTCAGCGGATTTTCATTGTCAGGAAATGGCGGAATGATTTGGACTTTTTTTCCATCAGAATTTTTTCAGAAACTGTTAGAGACTGGCAGCTGGAAACCATTTGAAAAATTTATCTGGCTTTCGGTGAAAATTTTACGGGCTTCACAGAGAATAAGGACTGTTACTACAGCTTTAAGGATGGCTTTAAGGACACTCGGCGCGCCGCGCTCCGTGCCGCCATCGAGAGCCACAAACCACCGGATCATTTCTAAACAGATGGCTCTGTGGAGCCGGGACCATCGTGTGCACTTTCTCTGGTTATCACAAGAGCTGGACATCAACCATTTTCCGGCAGATTTCACTTTTAACAAGAGATTTTGTCATGGAAAGCTGAGTGGAGGCTTTGCGCGTCACGATGGATTCGCTACAGGAGCGAGACAAAACCACCTCCGTTTTGGTCTCACAGGACGGCTTTGAGATGGCGTTCAGACAGCTGTCGGTGGTTTTTCCATCAAGTGATTATCTGAGAAATTGTGGATGTGCCTGGACATGCCAGAACATGTCCCGTGAGGCTTCATCACGGCGTTGCTGTACGCCATGCGGCACTGCCGTGACGCGCGAAGCCTCCGCTCCTCTTTCCATGACAAAAACTCCTGTAACAGTGGAATGTGCTGTTCATTTCCAAACTGGACGCTGTGTTTTATCCGGGACGTCGTCTGACTACCACAGGAATTGTGAAAAGACGTGGACATCAGCACTTTTTCGGCACATTGAGACAGATGTGCGGGGGAATAGACCTCATACGTACACCATTCAACAGCGTATGTATGTTCTACAACACGGCTATAAATATGATTAGTGCTTTACAAATGTCAAAATAAGATGGAAATAAAATGAAGATTCATATTTCCATCACCATCAACTCTCCAGATTGATGGGACAGTTTCAGGCGAAGGCGATATCTGCTTGTCCTCGCTTAGTCAACAACTGAACACCTGTTGTGTGGGCCGCTGAAGAGGAGGTACTGCTGGCCCACCACCACCAGAGGGCGCCGCCGCCCCACAGGAGCAGCCTCGGTAACAGCTGTCACCCATCACCTGAGACAGCTGACGGCAATTATCACTGGGGTATATCAGCAGGACGGCATCTCCACCTCATCGCCGAGATATCGTTCTACCTGGAAGGTAATAATCTCAGCTGACTGCTTGACAGTAACCTTTGTGATTTTTGTGAGTGATTGCAGACTTTTTTCTCCAACGAGAGGTGGAGGTAGCTTCCCTGCCGTACAGGTTGCTGGGTGCAAACGCGCCCACGTTAATTGTGTTCTTGTTCCTCGCCAGCAGTACCAGGTCCGACACGCGGAGGCAGTGGTCACCTGGGAGTTCGGAACTTGGCGGCTCCAGTATTCCCGGGGTCCTGTGGCGGAGGAAACCGTGTGGTTCCGGTTCTACTTTGGAGAGGCGTCTCCTATCTTCGAGCCTGCCCACACGACACCTTTGTGAATTGACCTTTGTCCATTGTTGTAATTTGTTGTGTTTGTTGTGCACGTTCGCAACAGTAAAGTGTTGTTATTTGACCTATTCCGTTGTCCGTTCATTTGCGCCCCCTGTTGTGGGTCCGTGTTCCTACACTTTCCCAACAACACCAGGAGGATTAATATTAATTTTAATAAATAAGCGGGAAGTGGTTGCCCCAATGTTTGAGAAGCTAATTCATGACTGAAGGGTTACTGATTTGATTTCTGGACAGAACTGTTGTTGTCAAAGTCCAAACTCTCAAAGTCAAGGTCAAGGCATAGTTAAAGGGAATCAATGAAAATGGATCATACAAAGACAGAGCTTCAGACAGAAAATGGAATTTTCTGGAATCTAAATTGTGTATATTATGAAAAAACTTCATGAGCAGGAGCTATTTTCAGTAAAAGTAGTATTGTACTGTACAGGGTGTTTACGTACCTAAATTGTTTTTAATAATAGCAAGATTATATGCACCTTGAAAATGTGTTAGCTTGACGGAGCGGCTGACCTTCAATTGTGCCTGCAAGTGCCGCGAAATGAAAGTAAATGGAAACAGAAAGACAGCAGTAGACACAAATACTAAACATAGGCCTCCAGAGATCATGTACGGGAAACTATGGAAAAAACCTGGACATATCTCAAACAAACATTTTGCTAAATACATGCCGAGGCACCACTCATGCATCCTTCTCACCTGAATGTCCACCAGGAAAAACCACAGCATGCAGTAGATGCAGGTGAAGAGCCAAACTCCAGCAATAATCCGTTTAGCGCGGGACACTGTGCACACCGTTTGAGCCTTAATTGGATGGCAGATCGCAATGTACCTGCAGGCGAGAGAGAGAAAGTGATGTTTAAACAAGAACCGAAAATGAGATGGTCTGTTTTCTTACTTGGGTTAACTATCTAGGAATGGCCTTTATTTACGTAACAATTTTCCATCTGAGGCAGCCGCTTAAAGCTCTTTACAATAAAACAACACATCCACCCAGTCACACACTGATGATACACTGCTGCCATGGAAGATACTCAGTTACACACCAGCAGCACCTTGCCTTGCTCAAAAACATCTTAGAGAGCATTTTGTCTGGAATGGGGAATTGAACTTCTCACCTTAACCCACCACTTCTCTGTCTATACATTAATCCGTAGGTATCTATGGATTTTGGTGACTAAAATATGGCAAATAATCATGATCATGAGAGAGAGAGAGAGAGAAAGAGTTTTAAGGCCTCTCATCTCTCCTTCACTGCCTTAAGTTTATTCATCTTTCCTTACAATGAGAACAACCAGTAACAAAAGGGAGATAATGTAGTGGTAGATTTCCATACTGCAGATTTTCGGTGGGGTGGATGACAACAACGACAATATTTCACAGCAGTTACAGTCTAAAACACAAATAAGCTCTAGCCAAATCTCTACACAATTATGTGTAATGCATTTTTTTTTCAAAGTACACAAAGCAGAAAATATTCCTTCTCTCTACTCTGTGGCTCAGTCCCACACTCAAACAAAGCAGGAATTCAGTACCTACTGTGCATCCAGAAAGTATTCACAGCGCTTCACATTTGCCACATTTTATATTACAGCCTTATTTCAAAATGTAGTAAATTCATTTTTCTTTTTCAAACTTGTACACACAATACCCCATAATGACAATGAGAAAAAATACAAATAAGAAATCCCATGTACATAAGTATTCACAGTGTTTGTCATGAAGCTCATAACTGAGCTCAGGTGCATCCTGGTTCCACTGATCATCCTTGAGATGTTTCTACAGCTTAATTGAAGTCCACCTGGGGTAAATTCAGTTGACTGGACATAATTTGGAAAGACACACACCTGTCTACATATAAGGTCCCACAGTTGACAGTGCATGTCAGAGCACAAACCAAGCATGAAGTCAAAGGAATTGTCTGTAGACCTCCATGACAGGATTCTCTTGAGGGACCAATCTCGGGAAGAGTACAGAATGAGCACAGTGGCCTCCATCATCCATAAATAGAAAAAGTTCAGATCCACCAGGACTCTTCCTAGAGCTGGCCACCCGTCTAAACTGAGCGATCAGGGGAGAAGGGCCTCAGTCAGGGAGGTGACCAAAAACCCGATGGTCATTCTGTCAGAGCTCCAGTATTCCTCTGCGGAGAGAGGAGAACCTTCCAGAAGGACAACTTCTCCGCAGAAATCCAGCAATCAGGCCTGTATGGTAGAGTGGTCAGACAGAAGCCACTCCTTAGTAAAAGGCACATGGCAGCCAGCAAAAGGCACCAGAAGGACTCTCAGACCATGAGAAACAAAATTCTCTGGTTTGATGAGACAAAGATTGAACTCTTTGGTGTGAATCATATTTGGAGGAAACCAGGCACTATCCCTACAGTGAAGCATGGTGGTGGCAGCATCATGCTGTGGGGATGTTTTTCAGCAGCAGGAACTGGGAGACTAGTCAGGATTAAGGGAAAGATTAATGCAGCAATGAACAGAGACATTCTGGATGAAAACCTGCTCCCAAGCGCTCTTGACCTCAGACTGGTGCGACACTTCATCTTTCAGCAGGTCAATGACCCTAAACACACAACCAAGATATAAAAGGAGTGGCTTCAGGACAACTCTGTGAATGTCCCTGAGTGGCCGAGCCAGAGCCCAGACCTGAATCCGATTGAACATCTCTGGAGAGATTTGAAAATGGCTGTGCACTGACGCTCCCCATCCAACCTGATGGAGCTTGAGAGGTGCTGTAAAGAGGAATTTGCAAACTGCCCAAAGATACTGTAGATGCACCAAGCTTGTGGCATCATATTCAAGAAGACTTGAGGCTGTAATTGCTGTCAAAGGTGCATCAAAAAAGTATTGAGCAAAGGGTGTGAATACTTATGCACGGGTGATTTCTTAGTTTTTTATTTTTAATAAATTTGCAAAAAGTCCAAAAAAACTTTTTTCATGTTGTCATTATGGGGTGTTGTGAGTAGAATTTTCTTCTTCTTTGTCTTTCGGCTGTTCCCGTTAGGGGTCGCCACAGCAGATCAATCGTTTCCATCTCACCCTGTCCTCTGTAACTTCCTCTGTCACACCAACCACCTGCATGTCCTCTCTCAGCACATCCATGAACCTTCTCTTTGGTCTCCCTCTTCTCCTCCTGCCTGGTGGCTCCATCCTCAGCATCCTTCTCCCTATATACACTGGGTCCCTCCTCTGCACATGTCCAAACCATCTCAATCTCGCCTCTCTGACTTTGTCTCCAAACCGTCCCACCTGAGCTGTCCCTCTGATATGTTCATTCCTAATCTTGTCCATTCTTGTCACTCCCAAAGAGAATCTCAACATCTTCAGCTCTGCCACCTCCAGCTCTGCCTCCTGTCTTTTTGTTAGTGCCACTGTCTCTAAACCATACAACATAGCTGGTCTCACCACTGTTTTGTAAACTTTCCCCTTCACCCTTGCTGATATTCTTTGGTCACAAATCACTCCGGCCACCTTTCTCCACCCACTCCACCCTGCCTGCACTCTCTTCTTCACCTCTCTACCACACTCTCCATTACTTTGACCAGTTGACCCCAAATATTTAAACTCATCTACTTTCACCACTTCTACTCCTTGTAACTGCACTATTCCACTGGGCTCCCTCTCATTCACACACATGTACTCAGTCTTGCTTCTACTGACTTTCATTCCCCTTCTCTCCAAAGCATATCTCCACTTCTCCAGACTAGACTCAACTTGCTCTCTACTCTCACTACAGATCACAATGTCATCTGCAAACATCATAGTCCATGGAGACTCCTGTCTGATCTCATCCGTCAACCTGTCCATCACCACTGCAAACAAGAAGGGACTCAGAGCTGATCCTTTGTGTAATCCCACCTCCACCTTGAATGAGTCTGTCATTCCGACTGCGCATCTCAGCGCTGTCACACTATTCTTGTACATGTCCTGCACTACCCTAACATACTTCTCTGCCACTCCAGACTTCCTCATACAATACCACAACTCTTCTCTTGGCACCCTATCATAAGCTTTTTCTAAGTCCACAAACACACAATATAACTCTTTCTGTCCTTCTCTGTACTTTTCCAACAGTATTCTCAGAGCAAACATTGCATCTGTAGTGCTCTTTCTCGGCATGAAACCATATTGCTCCTCACAGATCTTCACCTGTTTTCTAAGCCTAGCTTCTACTACTCTTTCCCATAACTTCATGCTGTGGCTGATCAGCTTTATGCCTCTGTAGTTACTGCAGCTCTGCACATCACCCTTGTTCTTGAAAATAGGAACCAGCACACTTCGTCTCCACTCCTCAGACATGCTCTCACTTTCCAAGATTTTATTAAACAATCTGGTTAGAAACTCCACTGCCATCTGTCCTAGACATTTCCATGCCTCCACTGGAATGTCATCTGGACCGACTGCCTTTCCACTCTTCATCCTCTTCATGGCAGCCCTCACTTCTTCCTTGCTAATCTCTTGTACTTCCTGATTTACTCTCACCACATCATCCAGCCCTTTCTCTCGCTCATTTTCTTTATTCATCAACTCTGCAAAATATTCCCTCCACCTTCTCAGCACACACTCCTCACTTGTCAGCACATTACCATGTGCATCTTTTACCACCCTAACCTGCTGCACATCCTTTCCAGCTCTGTCCCTTTGTCTGGCCAATCGGTACAAGTCCTTTTCTCCTTCCTTACTATTCAACTTCTTGTACAGCTCGCAATATGCCTTTTCCTTTGCTTTTGCCACTTCTCTTTTCGCCTTACGCTGCATCTCCTTGTACTCCTGTCTACTTTCTTCATCTCTCCGACTATCCCAAAACTTTTTCGCCAACCTCTTTCTCCTTATGCTTTCCTGGACCTCTTCATTCCACCACCAAGTCTCCTTGTCTTCCTTCCACTGTCCAGATGTCATACGCAGTACTGTCCTAGCTGTCTCCCTCACCACATCTGCAGTACTTTTCCAGTTGTCCAAAACTGCTTCCCCTCCAACCAGTGCTTCTCTCACCTGCTCGCTAAATTTCACACAACAGTCTTCCTCCTTCAGCTTCCACCATCTGATCCTTTGTTGAGCTCTCACTCTCTTCTTCTTCTTTACCTCTAAAGTCATCCTACAAACAACCATCCTATGCTGTCTAGTGACACTCTCTCCTGCTACCACCTTACAGTCTGTGATTTCTTTTAGCTTGCATCTCCTATAAAGAATGTAGTCCACCTGTGTGCACCTTCCTCCACTCTTATATGTTACCCTGTGCTCCTCCCTTTTCTTAAAGTAGATATTCACCACAGCCATTTCCATCCTTTTTGCAAAATCAACTACCATCTGTCCTTCCCCATTCCTATCCTTGATACCATATCTACCCATTACTTCCTCATCACCTCTGTTCCCTTCACCAACATGCCCATTGAAGTCTGCTCCTATCACCACTCTTTCATGCTTGGGCACACTCTCCACCACCTCATCTAACACACTCCAGAAATCTTCTTTCTCCTTCATCTCACAACCAACCTGTAGGTCATATGCACTGATGATATTCATCATCACCCCTTCAATTTCCAACTTCACACTCATCACCCTGTCAGACACTCGCTTAACCTCCAACACACTTTTAACATACTCTTCCTTTAAAATGACCCAACATCATTTCTCTTCCTGTCCTCACCATGGTACAACAACTTGTACCCACCGCCGATGCTCCTGCTCTTACTTCCCTTCCACTTGGTCTCTTGCACACACAATATGTCTACCTTTCTCCTCTCCATCATATCAGTCAGCTCTCTCCCTTTACCAGTCATACTACCAACATTCAAAGTTCCCACTCTCATTTCCACCCTTCTAGTTTTCTTCTTCTCCCACTGTTCGTGGCAACGTTTTCCTCCTCTTCTTCGTCGTCTTCGCCCAGCAGTAGCCCAATTTCCACCGGCACCCTGTTGGGCAATAGCACCGGTGGCGGACGTTGTTAACCCGGGCCGCGACCGATCCGGTATGGGAATTCGATTCTGAGTCTGCATAGTTCGGTTGGCTTGTTTTACGCCGGATGCCCTTCCTGACGCAACCCTCCTCATTTATCCGGGCTTGGGACCAGCACTCAGAATGTACTGGCTGCACACCCCATGTGGCTGAGTTGTGAGTAGAATTTTGAGGGGGAAAAAAAAAATTTACTCCATTTTGGAATAAGGCTGTAACATAACAAAATGTGGAAAAAACTGAAGCGCTGTGAATATTCTCTGGATGCACGGTCCCCTCATGGATGACTCCACTCACATGCACTGGGTGACACAGTGAGAATATGTTTGGCCTTTTAGAAAGGAGCAAATGTGCATGGGTGCACTCGATTTATCATACATGGAAAAAGGAGAGCATCACTGCCAAATGGAATGCCGCAAAATAATCATTTTATCTCAAATATGTCATTTTTGTAGTCACCGATAGCTAAAAAAGGAAATTAAAATCAAAATAAGTTTAATCACCCAGTGCTAATACACATACATATAAATATACATCATTTTATACATATATCTACATTGATCTATACAGTACCAATCAAATACGTGAACACATTTTCCCATTCGATTAAATGGCGACGTGTCATGTGATGGGTACTCACCGCTCCACAGTGAAGGCGGTAATGGAACAGGAGGACACATTGATGCCCAGGTACTGCAGGTAGGTGATACCGAGGCAGCCAGCATGGCCAAACACCCACGTGCCCGTCAAGCTGTCTGAGATATTAGGCAAACCTGCCGCCACAAGAACCGTCAAATCAGCGATGGCCAGACTGACCAGGTAACAGTTGGTTGGTGTCCTCATGTAGCGGGCAGTGAGAACCACCAGGACCACCATAATGTTCCCCACGATGCCCACGCCACACACCAGCAGGACCAGGAACACCGACACGGTCTTGTACTCCAGAGATTCAGCAACAGTGAAGGTGGGACTCAGAGAGATGTTCGTCGGCATGTCCATCCTGGAGCTCACATTGTCGGTCATGTCTGCTAACTGTTTGCCTTTTTGATGCTGTAAACATTACATAATCAATGGCTGTGATTGGTTACCTCTTGATTCAAGGCAAGCAACATGATCAGGTGTTTTACATAATTTTTTTTCTTAATTTCATCCACTTCAATTGAACCACCGTTGCACTTTTCTTCTCTTACCCTCTACATCCACTTCACGCTGCCTTCAGTCTGTTGTGAGTCTGTTCCAGAAACACCACAAATGCTCCAATTTATACCTACAAATAGAAAAGGACAAACAGGAAACATGCATTCTGATAACATTTGAAACTATAATCTACATTTCCAGCTGGAGCTAGAACAGGTTGGGTACATTTTAGACCTCCTCACACCTTCAGTGTTTGTCGTAATTTAAAATCCTGGAAACATTTCAATGTTATTTTTTGTGTTATACAATAAAATTAGGAATCTAGAGGTTTGGCTGTAGCTGTAGTGAAAAACTGAATGTGCTTTTGAATACATCTTTAAGCTCAGTTAACACTGTTGGAGTTACTGTTAGAGAGTTACTAAGAGAGGCAACAATGAACAAAATTGATACACTCAAATAGCACTTTCAGCACATTAAAACACGAAGCTTTATTTATTTTTTTATTTTAAACATTCGGATCATAGGTGGCGGATGTGGAGGACCAGAGGAGGGACACTGCCCCCCCCCCCCCCCCCCCAATGAGCTTTACTTTTGATTTTCACAAAATTTTGTGCATTACACCAACTCATCAAATGATGTAATAGTACACATTGTAATATTACACGAATTAAGTCCGAAATAAATCTAGTGGCTTATTGAACAACGTCATCCCCCACCTCAACACCCACCCCCCCCACCCCCCAACCTATGATTTTGATTTTGAGAATCAGATTTGCACTGTTGCCTCATGAACAAACAAGACTTAACACTGCACCCAGGCTGTAAGACAACTAACTTCATATCTTGTGACACACAAAACACACAGAGACTTTATGAATATTCTCAGTATGAACTTCTGATGCCTCCTAGTGCACTTCTGCACAAGCTGCACCACATTCTGTATGAGAACCATCACTTTAAGGAGGCTTCCACTCGTCCATTTGTTGGATTAAGCAGAAACATTAAAAAGCCACTGGAATTATTTTTCATTAAATGTGGTGAAAAGGTTGATTCTTGGCTTCAAACAGAAATCCCAGAATTTTTTTTTTGGGGGGGGGGGGGGGGGGGTCTGGTTCAAAAACAGAATGTGAAGAAACAGTTTAATTTGGGGTGAGAACATACAGATAAAACATGCAGTAAGGAAATATTCAAATATATTTTTTTAGCACTGTGCTGCTTTAGTCTGGTGATTACACACTAATGAACATCTTTCCAGTTTCCAATTGAACAGGTTTCTGCTGGAAAAGATTACGGGATTATGAGAGCACAACGTCGCTGACACGTTTTATAAGAAATTTGTTTTGCAGTGTTGAATTCTGTTTACACTGAATGAACCAATTGGTACCACTTGGCATCTGTTGCTTCTTTTGCTCATCAGTTATTGGGGGGAGGACACACACATCCTGGGCCTCCCCCCTGAGGGCTGCCTCTAATAAATTGAAGTGGACATGAAATGAAAACTAATTTAGTTCCACTATACTGCCAACAATCAGATGTCCATTACACCCAAACCAACAACTCACTCGAGCTGATGCTGTGCATGATTCTGATGATATGGTCAGAGGGAAGAGCTTCGCTAACTGTGCATGTACATCCAGTACATGCACTGCTACAGTATTAACACCTCAAATGAAAAAGGAAGCAACTTATTTTATGTCAACAATGTGGCTGAGCATGTCAACATGCATGCATTTTTACCATTAGCAGGCCACCCGCCATACATCTGAAAGCTTGGATGTCTGGATCACAGTCATATGCGTGAGCATATCAACACCATGACACATGAGCATAGCAATGATGTGTCTCAGCATATCACCAATGTGGGTAAGCATATCAACAGTGTGGCTGAGCATATCAACAGTGTGGGTAAGCATATCAACAGTGTGGCTGAGCATATCAACAGTGTGGCTGAGCATATCAACAGTGTGGCTGAGTATATCAACAGTGTGGGTAAGCATATCAACAGTGTGGCTGAGTATATCAACAGTGTGGGTAAGCATATCAACAGTGTGGCTGAGCATATCAACAGTGTGGGTAAGCATATCAACAGTGTGGCTGAGCATATCAACAGTGTGGCTGAGCATATCAACAGTGTGGCTGAGTATATCAACAGTGTGGGTAAGCATATCAACAGTGTGGCTGAGCATATCAACAGTGTGGCTGAGCATATCAACAGTGTGGGTAAGCATATCAACAGTGTGGCTGAGCATATCAACAGTGTGGCTGAGTATATCAACAGTGTGGGTAAGCATATCAACAGTGTGGCTGAGCATATCAACAGTGTGGCTGAGCATATCAACAGTGTGGGTAAGCATATCAACAGTGTGGCTGAGCATATCAACAGTGTGGCTGAGCATATCAACAATGTGGGTAAGCATATCAACAGTGTGGCTGAGCATATCAACAGTGTGGGTAAGCATATCAACAGTGTGGCTGAGCATATCAACAGTGTGGCTGAGCATATCAACAGTGTGGCTGAGCATATCAACAGTGTGGCTGAGTATATCAACAGTGTGGCTGAGTATATCAACAATGTGGGTAAGCATATCAACAGTGTGGCTGAGTATATCAACAATGTGGGTAAGCATATCAACAGTGTGGCTGAGTATATCAACAGTGTGGCTGAGTATATCAACAATGTGGCTGAGCCTATCAACAATGTGGGTAAGCATATCAACAGTGTGGCTGAGCATATCAACAGTGTGGCTGAGCATATCAACAGTGTGGCTGAGTATATCAACAATGTGGCTGAGCCTATCAACAATGTGGCTGAGCATGTCAACAATGTGGTTGAGTATGGCAACAGTGTGGCTGAGCATATCAACAGCGTGGCGAGCATATCAACAATGTGGGTAAGCATATCAACAGTGTGGCTGAGCATATCAACAGTGTGGCTGAGCCTATCAACAATGTGGCTGAGCATGTCAACAATGTGGTTGAGTATGGCAACAATGTGGCTGAGCATATCAACAGTGTGGCTGAGTATGTCAACAATGTGGGTGAGCATATCAACAATGTGGCTGAGCATGTCAACAATGTGGCTGAGCATATCAACAATGTGGCTGAGCATGTCAGCAATGTGGCTGAGCATATCAACAGTGTGGCTGAGCATGTCAACAATGTGGCTGAGCATATCAACAATGTGGCTGAGCATGTCAACAGTGTGGCTGAGCATATCAACAGTGTGGCTGAGTATGTCAGCAATGTGGGTGAGCATATCAACAATGTGGCTGAGTATGTCAACAATGTGGCTGAGCATATCAACAATGTGGCTGAGCATGTCAACAGTGTGGCTGAGCATGTCAACAATGTGGCTGAGCATATCAACAGTGTGGCTGAGCATGTCAGCAATGTGGCTGAGCATATCAACAGTGTGGCTGAGTATGTCAACAATGTGGGTGAGCATGTCAACAATGTGGCTGAGTATGTCAACAATGTGGCTGAGCATATCAACAGTGTGGCTGAGCATGTCAACAATGTGGCTGAGCATATCAACAATGTGGCTGAGTATGTCAACAATGTGGCTGAGCATATCAACAATGTGGCTGAGCATGTCAACAGTGTGGCTGAGCATGTCAACAATGTGGCTGAGCATATCAACAGTGTGGCTGAGCATGTCAGCAATGTGGCTGAGCATATCAACAGTGTGGCTGAGTATGTCAACAATGTGGGTGAGCATGTCAACAATGTGGCTGAGTATGTCAACAATGTGGCTGAGCATATCAACAGTGTGGCTGAGCATGTCAACAATGTGGCTGAGCATATCAACAATGTGGCTGAGTATGTCAGCAATGTGGCTGAGCATGTCAACAGTGTGGCTGAGCATGTCAACAATGTGGCTGAGCATGTCAACAGTGTGGCTGAGCATGTCAGCAGTGTGGCTGAGCATATCAACAGTGTGGCTGAGCATGTCAACAGTGCAGCTGAGCATATCAACAATGTGGGTGAGCATATCAACAATGTGGCTGAGCATGTCAGCAGGTTGGCTGAGCATGTCAACAGTGTGGCTGAGCATGTCAGCAGTGTGGCTGAGCATATCAACAGTGTGGCTGAGTATGTCAACAGTGCAGCTGAGCATATCAACAATGTGGCTGAGCATATCAACAATGTGGCTGAGCATGTCAGCAGTGTGGCTATGCATATCAACACGTGGCTGAGCATGTCACCAGTGTGGCTGAGCGTATCAACAGTGTGTCTAAGCATATCAACAATGTGGCTGAGCATATCAACAATGTGGCTGAGCATGTCACCAGTGTGGCTGAGCGTATCAACAGTGTGTCTAAGCATATCAACAATGTGGCTGAGCATATCAACAATGTGGCTGAGCATGTCAGCAGTGTGGCTGAGCATGTCAACAGTGTGGCTGAGCATATCAACAATGTGGCTGAGTATGTCAACAATGTGGGTGAGCCTATCAACAGTGTGGCTGAGCATGTTAACAATGTGGATGAGCATATCAACAATGTGGGTAAGCATATCAACAATGTGGCTGAGCATATCACCAGTGTGGCTGAGCATATCAACAGTGTGGCTGAGCATGTCAACAGTGCAGCTGAGCATATCAACAATGTGGGTGAGCATATCAACAATGTGGCTGAGCATGTCAGCAGGTTGGCTGAGCATGTCAACAGTGTGGCTGAGTATGTCAACAGTGCAGCTGAGCATATCAACAATGTGGCTGAGCATATCAACAATGTGGCTGAGCATGTCAGCAGTGTGGCTATGCATATCAACAGTGTGTCTAAGCATATCAACAATGTGGCTGAGCATATCAACAATGTGGCTGAGCATGTCAGCAGTGTGGCTGAGCATGTCAACAGTGTGGCTGAGCATATCAACAATGTGGCTGAGTATGTCAACAATGTGGATGAGCCTATCAACAGTGTGGCTGAGCATGTTAACAATGTGGATGAGCATATCAACAATGTGGGTAAGCATATCAACAATGTGGCTGAGCATATCAACAGTGAGGCTGAGCATGTCAGCAGTGTGGCTGAGCATATCAACAATGTGGCTGAGTATGTCAACAATGTGGCTGAGCATGTCAGCAGTGTAGCTGAGCCTATCAACAGTGTGGCTGAGCATGTCAACAGTGTGGCTGAGCCTATCAACAGTGTGGCTGAGCACGTCAACAGTGTGACTGAGCATATCAACAGCGTGGCTGAGTATGTCAACAGTGTGGCTGAGCATGTCAGCAGTGTAGCTGAGCCTATCAACAGTGTGGCTGAGCATGTCAGCAGTGTGGCTGAGCATATCAACAGTGTGGCTGAGCATGTCAGCAGTGTGGGTTAACCTATCAACAGTGTGGCTGAGCATATCAACAGTGTGGTTGAGCATATCAACAATGTGGCTGAGCATATCAACAATGTGGCTGAGCATATCAACAATGTGGCTGAGCATGTCAGCAGTGTGGCTGAGCATGTCAACAGTGTGGCTGAGCATATCAACAATGTGGCTGAGTATGTCAACAATGTGGCTGAGCATATCAACAATGTGGGTGAGCATATCAACAATGTGGCTGAGTATGTCAACAATGTGGCTGAGCATATCAACAATGTGGGTGAGCCTATCAACAGTGTGGCTGAGCATGTCAGCAGTGTGGCTAAGCATGTCACCAGTGTGGCTGAGCCTATCAACAGTGTGTCTAAGCATATCAACAATGTGGCTGAGCATATCAACAATGTGGCTGAGCATGTCAGCAGTGTGGCTGAGCATGTCAACAGTGTGGCTGAGCATATCAACAGTGTGGCTGAGCATATCAACAATGTGGCTGAGCATGTCAGCAGTGTGGCTGAGCATACCAACAGTGTGGCTGAGCATACCAACAGCGTGGCTGAGCATATCAACAATGTGGCTAAGCGGGTGTGGGGATACTCACGAGTCCCCGGATGAGCCTATCAACAGTGTGGCTGAGCATGTTAACAATGTGGATGAGCATATCAACAGTGTGGCTGAGCATGTTAGCAGTGTGGCTAAGCATTTCACCAGTGTGGCTGAGCCTATCAACAGTGTGTCTAAGCATATCAACAATGTGGCTGAGCATATCAACAATGTGGCTGAGCATGTCAACAATGTAGCTGAGCATATCAACAATGTGGCTGAGCATGTCAACAATGTAGCTGAGCATATCAACAATGTGGCTGAGCATGTCAACAGTGTGGCTGAGCATATCAACAGTTTGGCTGAGCATATCAACAATGTGGCTGAGCATGTCAGCAGTGTGGCTGAGCATACCAACAGTGTGGCTGAGCATACCAACAGTGTGGCTGAGCATATCAACAATGTGGCTAAGCGGGTGTGGGGATACTCACGAGTCCCCGGATGAGCGCCGCTACATTGGGGTTTACTCCAGTAGTCGAGAGGGTCACCTCCCTGCGTCTTTGGGTGGCGTGGGTGAAGCTCTGACTGTTGCTTGTGCATATGCACTGAACAGCATTTCTGAGTATTCAGCCTCCTTGGAGTCCCTGAATGGAGTCCTGTATGGGGCTTCGGTGGGGAACTCCATTGTTCTGCTGAGGGACTTCAATGCGTACGTGGGCAATGACAGAGACACCTGGAGTGGTGTGATTGGGAGGAACGGCCTCCCTGATCTAAACCAGAATGGTTGTTTGTTATTGGACTTCTGTGTTTGTCACGGACTGTCCATAAGAAACACCACGTTCGAACATAAGGATGCTCATAAGTGTACATGGTACCAGAGCACCCTAGGCCGAAGATCGATGATCGATTTTGTGATCATATCAACTGATTTGAGGCCACGTGTTCTGGTGAAGAGAGGGGCAGAGCTGTCAACTGATCATCATCTGGTGGTGAGTTGGATCAGAGGGTGGGGGAGGACTTTGAACAGACCTGGTAAGCCCAAACAGATAGTGCGGGTGAACTGGGAACGTCTGGAGGAGCCCACTGTCCGACAGATCTTCAACTCACAGCCCCGGCAGAGCTTCTCTAACATCCCTGTGGAGGTTGGGGGCATTGAACCAGAATGGGCAATGTTCAAAGCTTCCATTGCTGAAGCTGCAGCGGGGAGCTGTGGCCTGAAGGTCATAGGTGCCTCAAGGGGAGGCAACTCTCGAACACCGTGGTGGACACCGGTGGTCAGGGAAGCCGTCCGACTGAAGAATGAGTCCTTCCGGGATATGTTATCTCAGAGGACTCCAGAAGCAGTTGCAAGGTACTGACAGGCCCGAATGGCAGCAGCCTCTGCTGTGGGGGAGGCAAAGCAGCGGGTGTGGGAGGAGTTCGGAGCAACCATGGAGAAGGACTTTCAGTTGGCATCAAGGTGCTTCTGGCAGACCGTGAGGCACCTCAGGAGGGGAAATGGGGAACCATCCAAGCTGTCTACAGTAAGGATGGGACTCTGTTGACCTCAACTGAGGATGTAATCTGGCAAGGAACACTTTGAGGAACTCCTGCATCAGACTGGAGCGCCCTCTATAGTAGGGGCAGAGCTGGAAGCTGATGGAGGATTTTCATCAATTTCCCTGGTGGAAGTCACTGAGGTAGTCAAACAACTCTGCAGTGACAAGGCCCCAGGGGTTGATGAGATCTGTCCAGAAATGCTGAAGGCTCTGGGTGTGGAGAGACGTCTTGGATGAGACGTCTCTTCAACATTGTGTTGAGGTCTGAGACAGTGCCTAAGGAGTGGCAAACTGGGGTGGTGGTCCCCATATTTAAAAAGGGGGACCAGAGAGTGTGTGCCAACTACAGGGGCATCACACTACTCAGCCTCCCTGGTAAAGTCTACTCCAGGGTGCTGGAAAGGAGGGTTCGGCCGATAGTCGAACCTCTGATTGAAGAGGAACAATGTGGGTTCCGTCCTGGTCATGAAACAACCGACCAGCTCTTTACTCTCACAAGGATCCTGAAGGGTGCCTGGGAGTATGCCCTCCCAGTCTACATGTGTTTTGTAGACTTGGAGAAGGCGTATGACCGGGAACCCCAGGAGATACTGTGGGAGGTGCTGCGGGAGTATGGAGTGAGGGGGTCCCTTCTCAGGGCCATCCAATCTCTGTACTCGCAAAGCGAGAGCTGTGTTCGGGTGCTCGGCAGTAAGTCGGACTCCTTTCCGGTGGAGGATGGCCTCCGTCAGGGATGCGCCTTGTCACCAATCCTGTTTGTGATATTCATGGACAGAATATCGAGGTGTTGTCAGGGGGAGGAGGGTTTCCGGTTTGGTGGGCTCAGGATCTCATCACTGCTTTTTGCAGATGATGTGGTCCTGTTGGCTTCATCGGGGGGTGACCTCCAAGACTCACTGGATCAGTTCGCAGCCGAGTGTGAAGTGGTTGGGATGAGGATCAGCACCTCTAAATCTGAGGCCATGGTTCTCAGCAGGAAACCGATGGATTACTTACTCTGGGTAGGGAATACAGCCTTGCCCCAAGTGAAGGAGTTCAAGTACCTCGGGGTCTTGTTCACGAGTGAAGGGACAATGGAGCGTGAATTTGGCTGGAGAATTGGTGCAGCAGGGATGGTATTGCATTCGCTCTACCATACTGTTGTGACAAAAAGGGAGCTGACCCAAAAGGCGAAACTCTCAATCTACTGGTCAATCTTCATTCCTACTCTCACCTATGGTCATGAGTGTTGGGTCATGACCAAAAGAACTAGATCGCGGGTACAAGCGGCCGAAATGGGCTTCCTCAGGAGGGTGGCTGGTGTCTCCCTTTGAGATAGGGTGAGAAGTTCGGTCATCCGTGGGAGGCTCGGAGTAGAGTCGCTGCTCCTTCACGTTAAAAGGAACCAGCTGAAGTGGTTCGGGCATCTGGTAAGGATGCCTCCTGGGCGCCTCCCAAGGGAGGTGTTCCAGGCATGTCCATCTGAGAGGAGACCCCGGGGAAGACCCAGGACTAGGTGGAGAGATTACATCTCCACACTGTCCTGGGAACGCCTCGGGATCCCCCAGTCAGAGGTGGTCAATGTGGCACGGGAAAGGGAAGTCTGGGGTCCCCTGCTGGAGCTGTTGCCCCCGCGACCCGAACCCGGAAAAGCGGTTGAAGATGAGTGATGAGAGTGAGTGAGTATATATGGACACTGACAGATTCATTCATTCACTTTCTAAACCTACTTATTCCAGGTTAAGTGGGTGGGAGGAAGGCTGGAGCAGTCAGTGGCTGAGGTAGATTAGATTAGTTTAGATTAGATTAGATAGAACTTTACTGATCCCTTGGGAAGTCTCCCTCAGGGACATTGGGGTTCCAGCAGCATTGTATTGCAGCACACAGGGTAAGAAGCACACAGAGTGTCAAAAGTGAAAGTAAAAAAGAAAAACAGTTTGCAATATAAATACACAATATAAATAGCAGACATTCTGGTCAATACTGGTTTACAGGCTACAACTGTTCCTCTCATTCCCAACCTCTGTCTTCCTGTTAGGTAGGGTTCACTCTGGACAGGACACCAGCCAATCGCAGAGCTGACCCATAGAAACATTCACACTCATACCTGCAGTCAATATCAAGTCACAAATTCACCCAAACTGGGTGTCTTTGGAAGTGGAAGTTAGCCAGAGCAACATGAATACTCCACACAGAAAGGACCAGGTCAGAAACGAACCTGGGGCATTCTGGATATGAGGCAGCAGTGCAAACCACTAAGCCCCTGTGGTGCCACATTGACAGATTATTTAAAATGTCTTCATTATTTAGTTTATTTCTCTTAGATTTCTTTTTTTTACAGAGTGCAATGGGCCCCAAACCCGGGGTCTATAGTTGCATCCTAAACATTACTGCCATTGTAGACGAGGGCTCTCTTCAAGATGGTGACCGTTCCCTTAATTGTGGATATCTGCACCTCATGGGAACTTGGGTGACCAGGGATTGCCCCGAGGTATTTATTCAGGTTCTTCTTCATAAGCCCTGTTGCTCCCACCACAACTGGTATGATATCTATTAGCTGTGTGTGTTACTGTTCAAAAAACAAAAACAAAAAAAACATGAGCACAGACTCTCGGCTTTGACTTAACGCTGACTACATTCAAATCAGACAAACTGTTGGAATGGCGGCAATTCTTAGGAACCAAAGGTAATGGGACAGTTTTCATCTGCACTATTTGGTACCGAAATGTGTGTTATTTGCATATTTTCATTGATTTATTTATTGATTGAGTTTATTTAAAAAAGAATTAATTGAGGATTACACTCAAAACATTAACAACTCTTTTTTTCCAATGTGGTCCTTGAAAAAAATGGCAAAAAGAAAAAGTAAAAAAACAAACAAACAAAAAAATAAAAAACCCACAAATAATGAATTAATTTAAAAAGAACTTTAAATTAATTAGGCTCAAAGATAATTACAAATTGAACCTATACAACACAGTCTTTAAAACACCAATAAATAAACAAATATACCAGTGAAGAAAGTAATACTGGACTAGAGACTTGACCACGTTTGGAATTATTAAGAACGTATACGATATACTATCACGCTTAACTCGGAAGACTTGACAAATATTGAGAATGTATATCTAACTGAGAAATCGCGCTTCAGACGATTGTCCAGGTACTTTTTGTCCAATAAAACGTGGAATATAAAGACAAAAAATTGGTGCAATTCCTGATTTGTAATGCCCGTAAAATGAAAGCTGAGAGTTTGCTTTATGACGTCTGACAGACAGTTTGACAGAAAAAAATAATCAGTGTCCAAACACGTTGTTAGAATTAGAATGGTGAGAAATCTTTTTCCCTCTTTATTCCCTGATTCCAAGTGTCTTCTCTCCGATTTATGTGATAAATTGAAAATGTTCTATTTCACATCATGTTTAATGACGTCACATCGACATATTTTCACTATTTTTCGTCTTTTGAGTGGCAGGTGGAAACTTATAATCCGTGTACTTTGACGTAGAAAATCTAAATCTTTACCTTGTAAGTCTTTGCAGTTTCCTCCGGAGTCTTCTCGCAGTGCGCGTGTAACTCAGCGCGTCATCCGCGCGTGACGATTGGACCGATTCTGCACAGCACACACGGCATGAACGCTTAACTGAGCTCCGTCAAGCTTTACGTGCACACACAGTCAAAAAAAAAAAAAAAGCCCAATGCACCTTCAAAATAAAAGCGCTAACCCTGTGTGTGATGAAAATTATATATATATATATATATATAAATGACTATGAGTATGTCCCAAAGCCAAAAAATTCAGTTTACAGTTAGAGAGGAGCAAAGAAAACAGAAAATACTGTACTGTGTGTGTGTGTGTGTGTGTGTGTGTGTGTGTGTGTGTGTGTGTGTGTGTGTGTGTGTGTGTGTGTGTGTGTGTGTATATATATATATATATATATATATATATATATATATATATACGAGGGCTGTCCGTAAAGTATAGGTCCTTTTTATTTTTTTCAAAAACTATATGGATTTCATTCATATGTTTTTACGTCACACATGCTTGAACCCTCGTGCGCATGCGTGAGTTTTTCCACGCCTGTCGGTGACGTCATTCGCCTGTGAGCACTCCTTGTGGGAGGAGTCGTCCAGCCCCTCGTCGGAATTCCTTTGTCTGAGAAGTTGCTGAGAGACTGGCGCTTTGTTTGATCAAAGTTTTTTCTAAACCTGTGAGACACATCGAAGTGGACACGGTTCGAAAAATTAAGCTGGTTTTCAGTGAAAATTTTAACAGCTGATGAGAGATTTTGAGGTGATTCTGTCGCTTTAAGGACTTTTCGCGGTGCGAGACGTCGTGCAGCGCTCTCAGGCAGCGTCATCAGCCTGTTTCAAGCTTAAAACCTCCACATTTCAGGCTCTGTTGATCCAGGACGTCGTGAGAGAACAGAGACGTTTCAGAAGAAGTCGGTTTCAGCATTTTATTCGGATATTCCACTGTTAAAGGAGATTTTTTTAATGAAAGACGTGCGGACGGGTCCGCGCGTCGGGACGCAGCCGACGCGGTGCGGCGGCACAGGAAAAACACCTCCGTGTTGATAACCATTTGTTAAAATCCAGTTGGCTTTTGATGGCTTTCAGTGGAGTGAGTATATGAGAAATTGTTTATCAGCTGGAGATGTTCCAACTTGTCCTTAAGGCTTCCAGCAGAGGTGTTTTTCCAGTGGCGGAGCGTCGCGGCGGCTGCGTCCCGACGCTGCAATCCGCCCGCACGTCTTTCATTAACGTCTCGCACCGCGAAAAGTCCTTAAAGCGACAGAATCACCTCAAAATCTCTCATCAGCTGTTAAAATTTTCACTGAAGACCAGCTTAATTTTTCGAACCATGTCCACTTCGATGTGTCTCACAGGTTTAGAAAAAATTTTGATCAAACAAAGCGCCAGTCTCTCAGCAACTTCTCAGACAAAGGAATTCCGACGAGGGGCTGGACGACTCCTCCCACAAGGAGTGCTCACAGGCGAATGACGTCACCGACAGGCGTGGAGAAACTCACGCATGCGCACGAGGGTTCAAGCATGTGTGACGTAAAAACATATGAATGAAGTCCATATAGTTTTTGAAAAAAATAAAAAGGACCTATACTTTACGGACAGACCTTGTATATATATATATATATATATATATATATATATATATATATATATATATATATATATATATATATATATATATATATATATATATATATATCCATTTTCTTCCGCTTTATCCGGAGTCGGGTCGCGGGGGCAGCAGCTCAAGCAAAGCCACCCAGACCTCCCGATCCACACACACCTCCCCCAGCTCCTCCGGGGGAACCCCAAGGTGTTCCCAAGCCAGCCGAGAGATGTAGTCCCTCCAGCGTGTCCTGGGTCTTCCCCAGGGCCTCCTCCGAATGGAACGTGCCTGGAACACTTCTCCAACGAGGCGTCCAGGGGGCATCTGGAAGAGATGCCCGAGCCACCTCAACTGACTCGTTTCGATGTGGAAGAGCAGCGGCTCGACTCTGAACTCCTCCCGAGTGACCGAGCTCCTCACCCTATCTCCAAGGGAGCGCCCAGCCACCCTGCGGAGGAAACTCATCTCGGCCGCTTGTACTCGCAATCTCGTTCTTTCGATCATGAGCCAAATCTCATGACCATAGGTGAGGATCAGAATGTGGATCGATCGGTAAATCAAGAGCTTTGCCCCCCTACTCAGCTCTCTCTTCACCATGACGGTCCGATACAGCGACCGCATCACTGCAGATGCTGCACCGATCCGTCTATCGATCTCACACTCCATCCGTCCCTCACTCGTAAACAAGACCCCGAGATACTTAAACTCCTCCACTTGAGGCAAGGACACTCCACCGACCTGAAGAGGGCAAAGCACCTTTTTCCGGTCGAGAACCATGGCATTTCCCAAAGCCAAAAATGACATCCTCAAATGTTCTCTTTTATCCACAACCTAAAAATATTCAGTTTACAGTCAGAGAGGAGCAAAGAAAACAGAAAATACTATACTCAAAGCTGAAATTGGAGGATTTGGACATTTTTAAAACGATTTAAAATAATTTTTTTTTTCTTATTTTTATTTGAGGATTTTATTCAAATTGGATATTGCACATCCTCTGCAGCACACTGTAAAAAAGAGAAAAAAAAACAGTTTTTTAAACAGAAAGTGTTGCGTGGTACAAGCTTGTGTTTTAACCTTGACCATTTTGATTCTATTTTGCTCAGATATTGTCCCTGTACAATAGAAACATGATGCAGGTGTGCAGGTTAACACTTTGGAACCGTCCATTAGCATCACATTTGTTTTATTTTGAAGGTTCGTAGGAAATTGTTTCACTGTCTTCACAGTCACTTGACACGTGCTGACCATTTCATCCACTGCGCTCCGCGCGCCAGTGAATCGACAAAAAAAATAACAATTCATTTACGAATTCAAACCGTTTTTTCCCCTTCGTCTAGTCAAGCTGGAGGTTTGTGGAAACTGAATTACAAACACTGATTCACAGTTTTTTGACTTAAGCTCGTTGTTCTTGAAATTATCGTCAATTATAAATAATCTATAGCTGAAAATTTGGAAACTGGTTCAAAAATGTTAATTACTGAAGCCCTTACGATTTCTATTACATCCAGTAAACACAGACGAGTAAAACATTAAGTTAAAACATTTGATTTGACACCAACGAGCCAAACTTTTTTTTTTTTTTTTTTTTTTTTGGAGCATTCATAACATGTATTTTATAGTGAATAAATAAATCTCCAGTCTACTTCAATCACAATTTGGCGCACTGCCACTGCTGCCATCTAGTGGTTGCTAGATGGAATAGTTTCAGGAAATGTTCTGAAGGCTTGAACCAGATTGTGTGCAAAGATCCACAAAATATGCAGATTTGAAAGACATTGCAGTAACCACCAAAAGAGGGGACGCACATTACACCCATTCTGTTTTCGTTTTGATATTTGTATTCATAATTTTTAAAATTTTCGACTGTATTAATAAGAAGTGGTATCAAATTGTCACTATTAGTGGTTAAAAAATGACCACAGGTTGCAAAATGATCCATTTGGAGGCAGCAGATCCTCCTCCAGTTTGGCTTACTTTGTGTTTTTGATTTATGTTTTTTTTTTGGGGGGGGGGGGGGGGGCTTTGCACATAGGTGGAGTTTGGCAGGTTATACTCACATGAGACTTGATTGCTTTCTTGGCAAGAAACAGGACTTGAATTGAACTGAATGACCAACAAGCTTCTGCAAAATGTAGCTAAACTACAACCTCAAATCAGAAAAAGACGGGACATATAGAAAATGCAAAATAAATAAATAAATAAATAAAAAGGGCAGCATGGTGGCTTAGTGATTAGCACTGTTGCTTCAAAGCAAGAAGGTCATGGGATTGACCCCCACCTGTGGCCTTTCTGTGTGGAGTTTTGCATGTTCTCCCCCTGTTTGAGTGGGATCCGTCCAGGTGCTCCTGCTTCCTCCCACATCCAAAGACATGCCTTTTAGCTGGATTGGAAACTTTAAATTGTCCGTAGGTAGGCTTGCAGGTGTGAATGTGTTTGTTTATGTGTGGTCTTGCGACAGACTGGTGTCCTCTCCAGGGTGTACCCCACCTCAGTCCCCATGACTGCTGGGACAGCTCCCCTCCCATGACTCTTAGTGATGAAGTGTTTCAGGTGTTGCTTTGTGCTATTCTTCCAGTAAGCACGTCCTAAGGTGTGGAACAGTACCACTTGTATTTTTCAATTCAAAATTCTTCACATTCTCTATTGGGAACAGGTCAGGACTGTAAGCAGGCCAGTCCAGCACCTGTACCTGTACCTCTACTTCTACAGCCATGCCTTTGTAATGTGTGTATAATGTGGTTATGCATTGTCAAGTTGAACAATGCATTGATGTCCCTGGAAATGTTGTCTTGAAAGCAACATATCTCAATGTACTTTTCTGCATCAATGCTGCCATGACAGAAGTGTAAATTACCTTTGGTACTAAGAGCTCTGACAGAACCTCATACCATGAGAGACCCTGACATTTGGACTTGTTGCTGATAACAGTCTGGATGGTCCTTTTCTTCTTTGGTCTGGAGCACATGTGTCTAAGATCTGGAATACTGATACATTTGAACACAATGCACATTTCCACATGCCTCCGAGCTCAGAGAGGTCAATGCTGCTTCTGGACAAGGTTAACATATTGTTTCTCTTTTGAACAGTAAAGTTGTTAGTGACATTTCTGAATGTAACTCCATGTTGCAGTGTTTGACAAAGTAATCCCCTGCTCATGTGGTTATATCAGTTATTGATGAATGACAGTTCTTGATGCAGTGGGTCTGAGGAACCAGAGATTACGGGTGTTCAGTCTAGTCTTGCACTCTTGCCCTTTAGGGCCCCATCACATTAGAGAACTAATGCCATACGAATCACACAAACAGAATTCGAGCTGCATTTGTACAGCTCTTTTGAAGACCTGCTGTGTCACACTGCTGGGTGTCGTGCTCACGTCATATTAAAGATATTAAAGACTGCTCTTAACCCACCTGTGGCATTGAGAGAGAATTTTTAATTTAACTTTTATTTATTTGACCACGTTGGTCCCGTTGAGATCGAGATCTCTTTTGCAAGGGAGACCCGGGCAATTATAAAGTTTCCAAATCACCTAACCTGCATGTCTTTAAATGTGGGAAGAAATCCATGCAAACATGGGGAGAACATGTAAACTCCACACAGAAAGGCCACATGTTATGGTTGGGGGTGGGAACAGCTAATAAAACCCAGGACTTGGGCAGACTGGGTATATCTCCTAAATACAGGACAGCTTAGATCAGGAGAATGGCCTCAAGAACAGTTTTATTAATAACCAGTGGGAATAAGACAAGTCAAATGTGAAGACAGAACGAGGCAAAGGGAATCCTGTTCCGAGCCAGGTGAGAGCCCCGAGAAATTCTTCTTCACCAACAGGAGAGTGCCTCAAAGGTGTCCTCATCAGAACTGGTGAATTCAAAACCCGGAAGCTGGAATCCAACTGAGGAGTCTCCCTTTGCAGCAGGTGAGAATCACAGACAGAGTTAACTGAGGAATTTATTTTTTTCATAAAACATGAGTATCAACTGAGAAATCCTTCTTCTTAAAGGAGAGTTTTAACAGAAGAAACCAAGGAATGTCTTTTACTTCTTGGAAGTGAAATTCAAAACCAAAAAACAGGATCCAACCACTAGTCTTAATTCCTCTTACCAACACAGACATGGGGAGAACATGCAAACTCCACACAGAAAGGCCATAGGTGGGAAGCGATCCTGTGGCCTTTTTGTTGTAAGGTAACAGTGCTAACCACTGAGATACTGCACTGCCTAACTGTAAATAAATGGGAGGATTACTGTTTGACGTTATTATTTTTATTTGTTTGCTTTTTTATTCTTTATTTTCCATCCCATCCCAACTTTTCCTGATTTGGGCTTCTATTTATTTAACCCTCAAGTGAAAAAGCTACTTTAGTGACTAATATGACCGAGTGGGGTAATTTATGACCTCATTGACTTTATATTGGAATACTTCTATATAAATGATTGTTTTAGGGTTCTTCATATTTATTTCACTCTCTAATATATTTGTCTATCATCCTTTTCATCCTCACTCTGGGCATCAAGAATCAGTTTCAAAGCCTTTGCAGCTGTAAATCTTGCTATTCTAGGTCTGTTGACCGTACTTCCTAGCAAAACAGTAAAATACAATGATTAGAATTGGCAAATTACAATACCATCTGAAGCTATAATGTCGAAAATATCATAGATTTTCCCAGGGGGTCATAAGTGACCCCACACAAGTTTGGATTATACTCAGCTGATCCTTGCAAAATTTGATGAACAAATGATTGAGAAATTCATGGTAGGAAACTTTTTCCAATTAAAATTAGAAAAATTGTGCACAAAAATACTACACTCGGTCGCTTGAGGGTCATGTAGTTAACGACCCCCCCCCCCCCCCCCCCCAACACTCATTCTTGTGAATCCATCTGACACATTTTAAAATGGTTTTCCATATACTGAACATAAAGTGTCAAACATCTTCAGTGACATTACAAAGGCAAAATGACCTGTCACTATTGAACATCAGTGGAAACCTCTATTTTTTCCAAGTTAGTATTTGTGTTATTTTTAATTACTTTGTATAGTTGTGCCTCTTTCCAGTTCTTGAGTGCAACATATATTATAGAAACAGATGTTGAGCAAATAAAGTAGTATATTGCAATCTAGTAGTGGAAGTGTGTCCTGTGATTTGTAAAAGTTTTATTTTGAAAATTAATCATACAAGTAGTATTAAGATCTCAGTGCTGCATTTGATACAGTGGATCATCATATTCTACTTGATAGGCTGGAAAATCATTTTGGGATTACTGGGAGTGCCCTTGCATGGCTGGCGTCATACTTGACCAGTCGTTCTCACTGTGTTTTGTACAGTAACACTACCTCTAACCTTAGTGACATGAAATTTAGGGTTCCACAGGGGTCTGTCTTAGGCCCCCTGCTTTTCTCCCTTTATATAGCACCCCTTGGGCACATATTGCGGCGTTTTGGGATTACCTTTCACTGCTATGCAGATGATACTCAGTTATACATGCCCATAACTGCTGGTAATCTCGTTCACATAAAATCCTTAGAAGATTGCCTTGCAGCAGTGAGAAGTTGGATGTCTAGAAACTTCCTACTTTTCATCTCTGATAAGACTGAAATGATGGTTCTTGGTCCAGTGAGACATTGGCATCAATTTGACCAGTTAACGCTCAGCCTTGGCTCGTGTGTCATACATCACACTGACAAAGTGAGGAACCTTGGGGTAATTTTTGATCCTTCGTTGTCGTTTGGCCTCCACATTAGAAATATTACTAGGACGGCTTTCTTCCACCTGTGAAATATAGCGAAGATTCGTCCCATCCTGTCTATGGCTGATGCTGAGACCCTGATCCATGCATTTATCTCTTCTAGATTGGACTACTGCAATGTTCTATTTTCTGGTTTACCACAGTCTAGCATTAGGGGTCTCCAATTGGTTCAAAATGCTGCAGCCAGACTTTTGACACGAAGCAGAAAGTTTGACCACATTACACCCATTTTGGCATCTCTTCACTGGCTTCCTGTCCCAGTGAGATCAGATTTTAAAGTTCTGCTACTAACCTATAAAATTATTCATGTACTGGCACCTCCCTACCTAGCTGACCTAATTAAACCTTACGTACCGGCCCAGGCTTTACGTTCTCAGGGTGCAGGACTACTTTGTGTCCCTAAGGTGAATAAGAAGTCTGCGGGTCACAGAGCTTTCTCTTATCATGCCCCTGTTCTGTGGAATGATCTCCCTGCATCAATAAAACAGTCAGATTCTGTGGAGACTTTCAAGTCCAGACTTAAGACGCACTTATTTTCCCTTTCATATGGTTAGCATACTGGTACAGTTTTGTTTTACGGTTTTTACTCTTTTAATTCATTTATTAGTAATTGGAGCGGGCCACGGCCTCAACTTTACCTAAATTCTGGGTCTTTTAGTGAAGCTTAGGGCTAGCGGCCGGCGATCACCTTAATATTTCTGTTTTTCTTGTTGTTTAATGCTGGCAAATTATAGTTTGTTTTTTTGTTTTTTTCTCTCTTTCTGATGCCTGATTCTGTTTTTTCTCTCTGTTTAAGGTGCAGCTCCATCCAGAGATGGGAGTTGTATTCGTATTGGCGATCCTCCTGTCCTGTGCGCCCGTAACATTTCTTGTATATTTGTCTGTGAATTGTTCTGTAATTTATGTTTGTAGCATGGCCCAAGCAGAGGGTCACCCCTTTGAGTCTGGTCTGCTTGAGGTTTCTTCCTCAGAAGGAGTTTTTCCTTACCACTGGTGCTCTGGGGTTAGTAAGGTTAGACCTTACCTGTGTGAAGCGCTTTGAGGCAACTCTGTTGTGATTTGGCGCTATATAAATGAAAATAAATTGAAATTGAAAATTGAAAAGTAAAACTTTATTTTCTCACATATAAAACTACACCAAAATCCAGTAGAGAAGAGGTTCATTATTTAATGTGGGTACCCAATGAAAACACTTTATCAGCAGCTTGTTTCCAGAAGGGCCCACAGCACCTACACCGAATTCCTCCCCAGCACATCTGTTCAAGGTGCAATCCGGACGCAAACCCGAGTTGCTGGCATCGTAGTCCAACGTGCAAACCATTACACCACCACTTCACTGTAATTAAAAACAGCGTTCCAATCCAGTGAAAACAAAAACATAAACAATAATGCATTAAAAAATAAACGAAAACTGAAAACGGTGCCGGGAACCGTTGTCACTGAACGGAGATCAGTTTTACTTTTCCATAATGTGTCGCCCGGATTCATATTCCGATCCATATTCTGATCTCAGATCAGGCGCAATTCACCTCCAGCGCGACTTTTCCCCTGCTTTTTCTCTCAGGGTCGTCGTAGTGTGATGACGTCAGTGTAATGGCCGCTTTGACTGTGCTGTGCGGGGTTTTCTTATTTTCAAGACTACATCGGCGAGTTTAAGGCGCCATATAATTTATTATAGCCCGTAAACAGTCAAGCGTGAACGGACGTGCAGTTCTTATTGCAGCCGGTGTCGTGTTTAAAGAGCTCCAGTTCGGCAAGGTGAATGAAAATGTGTGATTGTTACCTAGCAGAGCGTGGCTAAGCTAACGGTAGTATTAGCTCGGAAGCTGCATTGTTCAGCTGAGACGTGTCCGCTCGGATCGGCGGCGTGACACCGAACTGCCGGCTCGGTTCGGTGGCTGTGGTGCGGGAGGACGTGGTGTTCGGTGAAGGCTCAGTGTTCCCGGCTGTCTCTGCGCGCTGTCGAGGTTTGGGCCTCGATGCTAGCTGTCGCGACCGGCTATTAGCTGTTAGCCGTCATGTTACGCCGAAAGTGAATTTCACTAGTTCTTACAAACAACACACAAGTAGGTATACCATAGTACTTTTTCAGACTTTTTGAAGTATACGTAGTTTTAGATCACAGGCAGTCAGTTTCATCTGGTCTACTTAGCACCGTAAGTTCACAGAACCAATTTCAGCAGGTAAGTCAGTATTTGGACAGTGGCACAATTTTTGGAATTTTGCACGTGTACACTACCACAGTGGACTGGTAATGAAACGTCTTGATATGTGCTTATAGTGTAGAATATTAATTTTAAATCAATATCTTGAACAAAATACTACATTAACCATTTAGTACATTTTTAGTTCATGAGTCTGAAGCCAAATTTGACCTAATCTGTACCATATAAGGTGCCCAAACAACACTTTTATAATCCAGCCTCAGTACACACAAATGTATGATAGCCATCCCAGGGTGGCAGCTGTTGGTGGGGCGGTCATACTGGAACTTGACTACATTCGGGTCTTTAGTAATCTAGCCTACACCCCAAGCGGTACAAATTCTCGCCTTCGGATTCGCCACTTCGCCGAGAGTGATGTATACCCACCCTTACCCATAGCTAGGATGAAGGATTACACAGGGGTCAAAATTTAAAGTTCCTCCAATCATTGAAGAGTATGCTTTATTATTTGTCTGATCATAAAGATTCCAAAAAGGTATAATTTGGTCTATTTATGACAGAATTGTATGGCATTAAGGGGTAAAATCAGCAAAAATGATGACAAAAGTCTAAGTTTGTACAGGGGTTAAAATTGCTCCACCTATTGGTAAAAGAATATGTACATTATTGGCTGAGCTAATACTATTAATAAATAGAATACTTTTGGCTGTGCTAAATGCTTGGTCTCCAAAGAAATTTTTAAATGGTATCAGGTCAACTCATATCACCTACCAACAGCACCTTGGTCAAGTCGCAACACTTTTCTAATCAGCAAGCGCACTAGGTGTGTTACAGCTGCTAAGTTTTATTTGTTTGATGTCAATTTGTGCCGGTAATGTATTTCAAAGTCAGTTTGCGTAATAGCAGGCTAACGCTTGTTAGGTCATGCGGTAAACTGCCTATTGGTTATTCTTGCTGATTGAGTAACAAGCAGTAAATCAAGCAAATCGGAAATGTTTTTCAACACATCATGATGTATTCCACGTCTGTACAAACAAGGCCTGCCCACGGTGACGGTGAGACATGTAGAGCAGTTAATTCATTTTTATTTGCATTTACCAGAGCTGCCAGCTAACTCTAAGACTTGACCAAGGTGCTACAAGTTGACCAAGCAGGTGCTGCGAGTTGTGTGATACGAGTTGACTATAACCCATCAAAAAAGGTCAACATCTGTTGGATTCTATGATATATGCTACCCTCTAACATGATAACTAAGCATAATAGATTGTGTGAACTATTCCTTTTTTATGATGATTTGTATGAACCACAACACTTGTTTTGTAGTTTGTCTAATTGCCATGGAAATGATGTGAAAATGGCTGAATTCCTAAATGGCTAATGCAATATTTTGTTAACCCTCTTCAATTAAAGCTGTAAATTGACACTACAGGCACATCTTGATTAATTTCAACTCAATTGTAGTGGGCTACAGAGGAAAAATAACAAAAAATTGCGACTGTCCAAATATTTATGGGCCTTAATTGCACATTTAATCGACATTAAGAATGAACTAAGTTCTTGTTCTGCTGAAAGTTTGTTAAATTATTTTAGATGCACTGTCACTAGACTCTGGAATATTCTACCTGATGACATTAAAGAGTCTCAAACCAAGGCCCATTACAAAAAAAGTTTAAGACTACTTTGTAGCTTTAATTTCAGGGAACAGTAAGCTAATTTTTTGTTATTAGCCTTTTACTGAATAAATTTTAGTACAGATATTGCATGATGGATTTAGTTATGTTTGAAAGAAATAAAAAAAACCCCTACATCTTAGATTTTAATGTATTTCTCTATAGAAATTTTGTATTTAAATGGTAATGTATTTAATGTTTTTGCTCTGTTTGACGGATGTTGCTTGCAGTCATATTAATCCTCTGTTTATTTACTGATGGCGGAAAGACACTTTTGTTTTATTGTGTTATCCTCAACTGTATTGTCATGGTATTCAAGTAGGTTGAGTCAGGTCAACTGGTCTTGTTTAGTTCTTGGAGACATTTCACTTTTCATCTAGAAAATCTTCATCAGTTGTGAGTGGAGTAGTGAGAGACTCAAATATGAAAGTCGGCAGTATTATTTAAACGCGTTTTAGTGCCTAAATGAACTAAATCAAAAACATATCATTAACTGTAAAAGGGTCAAATGACCCTAGGGCTGTTTTTTTTTATTAGCCTAATTAATTTTTAAAAGTTATTTATTTATTTTTTACCAGTAATAGCCAAGGTCAGTGGTTTGTTGAAAAGCTAGCCTTAGGCAGCATATCTTCTGTTTGCTGTCATGAATGTTGTTTCATAACATGCCCTCTGTAATGTTTTTTTTTCGGGGGGGGGGGGGGGGGGGGCAACTGTGTTAAGTTAACACATACTGAACTTGTAAGAAAATGAAATGTACGAGAGCTTAAAGTGCAGGCTGCACATTGATTCAGGACTATTTTCATCCAACTTGGATGAAGTTGGACCATACTGGAACTTGGGAACTTTAACGCAGATCTTTAACATAAGTACACTCTCAAGTGGATTTGGTCTGAAGCTAGGTAATTGCATCACATTTTAGAAGTATTAAGCTGAAATAATTGGAAATTAATTTCTGCCCATTGTTTTAGGCTTCTATATTTAAGAAACCATGTAGGCATGTACAAACCTAAATCAGAAAAAGTAGAGATAGTACTGAAAATGCAAGTAGCTGCCAGTCACAAGCACACGTAGCATGCCTTATATTTACTTTCAGTTATTTCATTGTTGGCAGTATGGACCCGAAATATTTCATGTTTTTTGACATCACCTTCTTTTCATTTATTTATGTACATTCATTCCTGCATTTAAGGCCTGCCAACACATGCCAAAAGAAGCTAAGAGGTTTTAGGAAAAGGTTTTTATATATATATATATATATATATATATATATATATATATATATATATATATATATATATATATATATATATATATATATATATATATATTATATATATATAA